>NC_142707.1:60354908-60505552 GCF_055471065.1 Atractosteus spatula
TTCCTGTTTTTAAATGCTCCTGTCCTGCATAACTTCCAGGAAATATTTTTTAAAAAATACAACTTTTTTTAAGATGTACTGTACATTGTTTCTCAAGATTCTAATTTTATCTCTAGTTTCTACCTTGATTTCCATTATTTATACAAGCCACTTATTTTGGGAATTAAAAGGATAAGACATAAAGCTTCTCTTTTGTATAGAATTTAATAGTTGGAAACAGCTGAATGTTGTTGCTTTTAATCTATTATATTGTAACTGTTTATTCTTTAAAGTACTGTGTATTAGAATTTCTTTACGGGATGTGTTTTTTTATAGTGTGTTTTTAAATATTTGAAGCAATTATGTTTAAGTTGTTATATAATAAACTTTCCCTGCTGTTATTTTCTTGAATGAAGTACCTCACTCTGATTGATCTAGTTGGTATAAATGAACACGGTTATCTGGAGCATCAGCCTTCAGCCCAGTTTCCCAATCAGGGAGATTCAGTTACTCTCATTTCCTACATAATGTTATAGAACATTGGATTTATTTCTGCCTGAGGCTGAGGTTTCTCAAAAGACAACAACCTTCTACAGACTGTCAACAATACTTTGCAAAAGCTTAGAAAACTTTTTTGTCAGGGTTCTGATAAAAAATCTGTTTAATACAAGATGAAAATACAATGTTACATACAACGTTATGAATGAAACATTTTTAACAAAGTATCATTGAAAAGCACTGCATTACTATTTAATGACCATTTTCTCTTCGTATACAGTACCAGTTCTGTGTCTGTGAAAAGGAGCGAGTGCTCCACAAATAGTGTAAAAGTTTATCTGTACAATTTGCTTCTGTACAATTCCCCATATGATATTAGTCTTTCACAAAGCACATTATACAATGTAAAAATAGTAACAGAACAGATACCGAAGAAAAGGACCTGTATCCTTGTGAGCCTTTGCAAACTGTGAAGCACTGTGACACTGCTCCCTCTTTTATTCATTTTTTAAATTGGGATATGCAGTATATATATTAGAACACACAGTTGTCATTCTTGATGCCTCACTTTATCACCAGTTTTCCAGGTGAATAAATTTTACCTCTTATAATCTGCCATATCCTATAGAACTCTACTACTACTATAAGCTACTTAGATGTTTTTCAACCCTGTTCAACAATGAGATTGATTATTCAGATGTCCTTTGCAATTCACCTTTTTACTCCTGTCTGGAGAGAAAAGCAAGTAAATCATTTCTGTACCTCGTGCTGCAAATGTGATTGAAGGCAGTGAAGTTTAAATGTCATATGACTACTCTTGCTTGAACTCTAACGATGCATTAACATGCAAATGCATCTGTCAGACTGCTCTGAAATCTTTCCATGAAAAAAATTGCAATTCACTTCCATACAGGTGATAGACTTCTTTCTGTTGCATTATGGTTCCTGTTCCTGGGTCACAGTATTTGTCTTCTTGCGAACAAACAAAAAGAGAAATAAAGCTTTTGCTGAGCGTCATGGAATTGAAAGACAGTACATAATCTGCATCACAAAAGTGTCAAAGCTTGCCATTAAAAATCATAGCTTAGCTTTTAACTTTGCTAACCTCTGTCACCACGCAATGCACGGTTTTGAGCTAGCTTAACTTGGAAGGTGCTTTTTGGAAATGGTCATAAATAGGTCATACAGTATATAAGAAAATATCCCTTTGAATAATGTACTCTGCAACAAAATTGAAATGCTCCAGCTACTAAAAAGGACAGATACAGGACTGGTACACAAGCCATAAATAAATGGTACTTCATTATTCGTTATATCTGGGAAGTAGTCAAGTAGAAAATGAGTTACAGTCATGTGTCTGTAATGATCGCCTTAGTTGCAAGGTACACATTAACCGTTATGTGCTTACTGAAGAAAATAACTTATTTTTTATGCACAAGGTACAAAAAGCACTTCAGCATAGAGAAACACTTTTTACAAGGTGAAGATAAAGACAAGCATCCTCGGTGAATCTCAGAGGGATTATTGTGCTGAATTGACAGAATGTGAAAAGTTACAAGGTCAACTTAAGCCAAGCACTTTCTCTTGGCAATCAGCAGGGAAGAAAAGGTTGCAACTTAACACCTACTTCCTACTTCACAGTCATCTGTCATTGACAATGGGTTTAAGATGACCTTGTTTGAAGTTCACTAGACTTTTAAATATTTGGTTTCATATAGAAGCATACTGTATAAATTTCACAGCACACCATGTTACCAATACTGTTTACAATGTCAATTATAAATTTGCCACAAACAATTGCATATGAGGGGATGGACAAGTCTTTCTTTAGTGTCCTATGAAATTATGTTTTTAATTGAATAAACCATGCAAACGTTAACCTCCAAAAAGAACCCTTCCTTTGTATTAAACATTATATCTTTGTCTCCCTCTGCTGATTCTGTAACAATATCGGGAGATTGACGTGGTGTAACACATAAATAGAGATAGTAATTGTTACAGTGCTGCTTGTAGTTGAGCAGCATCCGAGAACCCCAATGCAGACAAGCATGAAAACGTGCAGGCAGGGTATTGTGGTGAGTGAGCAGACAGGCTATTGCGGTGAGAAAACAAACAGAAAAGCACAATCCAAAATGTAGTCTAATACAAGCAAACAAGTTCATACTCCAGAGATCCACTGGAAGTAGTTCAAGGAAAATCTGAAAGGTGAGGTCGTAGCAAATCAAGGTTGAAATCCAGACGATATCAAAGCGGGGAACACCAAGGTTTATGGAACGAAACTCTTGAGGCACAGTGATACAAAGACTGATTGAAAGTAGCCTGGTTCTCACAAGACAGCTGTGGTAGTTAATTGTGCACAGGTGGAACAGATGTCCTGCCAGAGTGGGTAGTCATAGCAACAGGTCTGTCACTGATTGTTCCAGCCGACTCTACCAGTTTTTGTGGTGATTCCAGCTTGTCCTCCTCCATTACTGGTGGAAGTGGGTATGCCAATTATAATAATCACAACAAAATAATTATTATCTTTCCTTGATACTTCTCCAGGCTTGAGATGTGCATTCTTGTGCTTAAAGGAATGTCCTGCTCTGAAAAGAGGCTAACAATGGCTAAAAAACCTGAATCTTTTTAGCCTGAAACACAAAAAGACTACAAGGGGACTTCAGGTTCAAGTTTGCCACATTTTCAAAGGAATTGACAAACCATTGGACTTCCTCAGAACAGTGAAAGACAAACCAGGAAACACAAGTGGAAATCATGGATAAGTCATTTAAAACTCATAACTGGAGGCATGTTTTTACACATAGGGTTGTGAGATTGAGAGAGTCTGGAACAATGATGTTGAAAATGATGCTCTGACTTTTTTCAAGGAGCAACTGGCTGTGATCCTGAGATCAATTAGATATTAGCAACCAAACAAGCTAATAGAGTCAGGTGACCTCCTTTAGTTATGTTCCTGTGTGTTTTTTATCTACTGAATTTCAGCACCTGCCTGGGAAGTGTGTGGCTGTTATTCTGCACCAGCAGTCCTAGTACACAAGGATAGTGCAAAGATAATAAGATGTGCGAAGATAAAAAAAGTCATTCTTACAGGTCAGAAAATAAGAAGGGGTTAACATAAAATATGCTGTGAATATAGTTAAATTAAGATGCAATTTCAATGTAATCCAAATGCATTGCTCCCAATTGCTTGATTGATAACATTTCTCAACAGGGTCACTGGATCTTGTGTGGTCAGTTTTTGACTGCGAAGCTTGTAGGATAATACAGCTGTCTGTGGATATTTTCTTAAACATTGGGTTCCATGTCAGCACTGATTTGTTCACACTACGTTCTGCATGTTTTGTGCTAGTGTCATGGACACCATAACAGATGTTTATTGTTTCATTTTTTCTTAAGTGCGCAGGGATTACAAAAACGTTCCGTGTGTTCTGCAGCTGCAGCAGTCAAAATCTTAAATGACATTAGTTGTAATGGAATTTCTTCATGTTCTTCAAAATTCAATCTCAAGTGTATAATTCCTTTCATATTTGGTTGATTACATGTTAAGATGTTGACTTCAAGTAAATATTGACAAACTAAAATGAAGCAAAATACATTCTCAGTTTCCTTTCAAAGTCTGAATTTTATTTATTTGCTTGTTTATGAGGGCCTCTACTTTCCTGACATGATAAAATTCACAACTTCATTTTTAAGTCACCTTATGAAAGTTTTAATTTTCATTAATGCTCATTCGTGTTCCTTTCTAAAAAATCCCTATTAAAATCGATTAATGACTGAAATGAGAAGACTGCATGTGAAAATAAAACAACAAATTTTGGGGTTCAGTTTCAAAAGGTCATGTACAATGGAGAAACCATCTTTCTTCTGTCTGTGCTGTAGCCATGTAAGATAAGATCACTTTATTAGCCATATACAATTTCTTGCATTAGGAATTCATCTTTTCACATACCCCAGCTTGCTCTCCATGGGACACAGACAGGGAGAGAAGCTTGGGGTCAGAGCACAAGGTCAGCCATTGTACAGCACCCCTGTTAAGGGCCTTGCTCAGGGGCCCAACAGAATAGGATTGCTCTGCCAGCCATGGGATTTGAACTGGCAACCTTCCAGCCATAGGCACAGATCCTTAGCCACAGAGCCACCATCACCACCCCAGGTGTAAAACTACTAGCCGATGGGACTTTGTTACAAATAAACACCTTCTTGCACACCCTGTTAAAGTTAACCAAAACCACATTTAAACATTTTTTGGTATACAGTTTAGAACAAGGTATTTTTAGTAAATAAGAAGTTGAATATTCATGATCTGGTTTCATACCATCTACACAATTGCTTTCTTACAACATACTGTACTGGTCTTGATCAGGTGGTGTTCTGGTAGATGATACAGTATGTTTGGATCCATACTCATCCCTGGAAAGTTTAAAAAATATGCTTAAGAACATGCAAAATATGCTTTTTAAAAAAAAAAGATAAGAAAACATATTACAGTGACTGCTGGCCCGAGCACAGATGATACTTATGTATTTTTAAAAGACCACTCTAAGCATGTTGTCTGTTTAAGATGAAGTGACTTCATGTGGTAGATTTATATCTAGTGGTTAGTAATTAGGGCTCTTTTGATATGCACTTCCATGATTAAGATTAAATGAAGGTTCTTTTTGCAGAACCATTTATTAGCTGTTATCTAGGTAAATATAAAGGGAATATAATATAATTGCATGTGGGGATACTTTATAAGTGTTTGGGTTTGTATGGCTGAAACACTAGGATAGCATGATCATCCTGAAATTAAAGTGAATAATACTGAGCATGCCATTAAAATTGCTAGTTTGTAATTAATTGGGAATTTTGACTATTCACATCAAAAGGTAAATGGTCTTTCACATGAGTTCTGCCCTTTAAGGAATTTTCCATTGGTAATCTATTTTCACAGCATAAAGCAATTTGTTTTGTGTGACTCTTTTGTTTTGTTTCAGTAGTAATCCTGTCCTTTGTTATCACTACGGACATACCTCTGCGCAGACAGCCTGTCAGCTTTCATTGTTCCTATTTTCGGGTATGTTGCTGTGCAATGCTTACACAATCCCTTTATCTTTCCTATTCAGAACATTTACAAACATTTCATGGCTGACCAAAATTCACAGTACCTTTTACCTGAAACACAAATGCAACAGAATGCCTTTTGAGTCTTAATTTGCAAATTATTGAAACACAATTAAACCACAATTTAAATAATTTGTGTTTAGTTTTTGTTGAATACAGTTTGAACTTGGTATACAGCTTAGTATGATGTATGTTTAGTTACTATGGAGTCAAACTTTCTTATTTCATGATCTCTTACAGTTTACACATGTTGTTCAATACAAATATAAACATGGGATTTGCAGTTACTTGTAGGAGACACTGCATATCCCAGTACATCCTAGTATCTCATGTTTCAGTGTGGTTCATCTGGCAAAAGGCAAAAGACTTTGTCTGGAGAGCTGTATGTGTCCTGTACCCTGGGAGCTATTTAGTCTCTATCCATGCTGTGCTGTTTTCTGGCTGAGGAAGAAAGCGATCAGCAATGGCCTTAGGAGCAGAAGAACACTGCAGAGCTCAGGGGAAAGGGGCATCCACAGGGAAACCCCCAGAGAGATTGTGTACTACTCCTGCTATCCAGCCCTCAGCCACCTGAAACCAGTGGCTCACTGTGCTGATGATTCCAAAGCAGGGCACAAAAGGAGAACATAATAGCCTACTACTGATGTAATGACTTATATATCATTGAGTGGAAGAAAGAATTATTAGATTGGCAGTCTGAGGTCAGATCACCGACCTGATCATGGATAAATAAATATGTTTCAATTCCTAAACTTTGCCAATCATGCAAATATGAAACAAATCCTTTTATGCAGATCTTCATATGTGTATAGAATAAAAACAGATGTGTATTTTTTCTCCATGGAAAGAGTGGCGTCTGTGACTTTATTCTTAAAAGTAACAAATAACTTTTATATGGAATACCTCTGACATAGACAATCACACGGAATCACTTTAAGCACAAAACCAAGAAGTATCACAGAAAGAACAATTATCATGACACAGAAATACATGAAATTTATTTCTGAAACACTTTTCTGTTCTCTGTTTTTGTCCCCCTTCAGTGCAAAGAATGTGACAAATACAAATTGGTATCTGCAGTGAACAGTGAAGCGGTTGCCTTTGAAACACCAAAGCTACGTCTAAGCGGAGATAGGGCAGGCACTGCACCTTCTGCTTGTTTGCTCTCCTCAGATAGGGGAAGTTCATGCCAGCGCTATAATAAGAATTTAGGGTCTTTTACATCAGAAACAGGAATCAGCCCTTCAGAATTCGTGGTGCTTTTTTGAGAAAATACAAAAGGAAATTGTGGAGACCTAATGTCTATAAGAACACAGCAGTAAAAGATTAAGATCTTCTATACAAACACCTCAACTGAGGCAGTGAAGGCAGTATAGACTTTAAAGCACGGTTTGACTTCTGTTCTCCCAATGGTGGAGAGTTTGGTTTATGGTATTCTGGGCAATGTGTGGCTGCATTCCGTTGCATAGGTAGCAGTAGTTTAATCAGATTAACTGGTTCCAGCAATCAAAACAATTAATTTACTTCCTTTTCTGTAGAATTTATTACATGATGCAATAATGCCCACAAGCTTTACTTAAGGATTCTGTAAGAAACAGAAACAGAATAAGCGTGCAGAGTATCCTGTAGCATGTTATTGTATATTTCTAGAGGAGCATGAGGAAAGTACTTACATGGCTTTGAACAGTGTCACAAAGACATACAGGCAGATATGAGGGAAGGAAGTAAGAGAAATAATGTTAAGAGCCTTGTCTGTTGAGACCTTTTGTCTAACTTCTATTTTGCTATTTATCATCTGCTGCTTGATATAATGGCCTTGTAGCTTAAAGCTGTCATGCTTCATAGTTATTGTATTAGGCTAAGTGTATCGTTCAATGCATCCACATTTTTGTGTATGTCTTAACATCATTTTAAAACAAATTAATTAACCAGTATAACAGGGCTTATCGTTGGATCAAAGGCTTGCTTGCTTTTCTGTGTAACAGTATTGAATTCTGCAATGTCAGGAGGCTGTGGGAACGATTCAATTATTGGTATTGGGCATCATAATGGGCTACATACTGGTAATAATTACACACTCTCCAACTAAATTATCCAGGTTCTGCCTCTGCTGGTGTGTAAGTGACTTGGTCCTGGCTGATATTTGATCTGGATCGCCCAGGCACAGACTTGTACACACCTACAGCATTGAACTCCACCATGTTGAATGACCAACCACCCTTAACAAGAATCTGTCACTATGGAGGTCCCAGGGATTATGTCACCTAATGTTTCTATATGTCTTGTTATGCTGTTATTGAAAAGAAATTAAGCATAAGCCAAGTTTTAAACTTCTTCAACATTGGATGTTGCTGACTGTTGTTTAAACTGAAAGGAAGCTGTAGACTATGAATAAGGACAATCTTGAACAATTTAACTTTCAACTGACCATGCAATGTCACCTGTATCGGTGGTAATACTGAACTGGTCACATGTAATTAATTTACTGCTGTGTGTAACTATTGGGCTAAGCCTCCATCTCTGCTGTGCTGCAGAATTGACAAATTGGCCACAACGAATAATCAAAATAGAGAACTGACCATATGCATTGACACAAGTACTTGTTTCAGTATAATTGTCTACAGGATTTCTGTCCCTTAGACTGGGTCACTGTACAGTAATTCAGAATTCATCCTGATCTTAACAGCCTCTGTGAAGCAAGAATTTGTATGCTTGTGAAAGTGTCAGTGCGAAATGATCCTGATTTTCATAGGGATTTCTCAGATTGTCATTAAAAATGTGTTTTTTTTAACGAACATTCAACTATTTTCTAATTGTAATAACTCCAGCAGCTCCTTTGGGTTTGAAACTGCACAGCATTTCTTTCGTGTGGAGTCCTAAAGAAAAACAGAGTTGCATCTGAAGTCCTTGGATAAAGCAGAAGTATTGTGCAGAGAAGGCATGCAGATTTGGCAGCACAGTGAACTCTCTTAGTATGGAAATGAGGGTGGAAGGTGAATGTGGATTTACGCAATACCCAGTGCATTTCCGCCCTTAAGAACACTGTGCATTTTCTCCAGGGAGGGGATTAAGACATTGTAGGGGAATGAACTCTGAGCTACCTGGGATAAAATTGTACATTTTTGCAATTCAAAGTGTCCTTTTCCCAATTTGTTATTTCCTATAGTTATACAGCTGTGTTTAGGATGTGAAGAGCAAGGAAGTAAAATTATATTTAAATTAACCTTCATGACCACCCTGTAAGGGAAGGTACCTTAGAGACACTGAATGCTTTCCTGGATGTGATGACCTGGCTGTTTTTTTTTTCACAAAAGAAAAGCAAAACTCACAATTTGAAATGGATGCAAATATTAGATCATATAATGCCAACAAACAAGAAAAAACGAAGTAACTATAATTTAGCTCTCACACTTTTAGAGTATTGATTAAACAAACTCACTTTAAAAATGTGTATAATTCAACAAAATGGGACATCATTGTAAGGGGTAAATACTTTTGGCAGGCACTATACAAAAGCACAGCGTTCTACTTTAACAGAAAAAAAACTGCAGAATGACGCTATGCAGTGAAAATTCTTAATCTCTTTATCTTAACTTTTATGATGTTAATTCATGGTGCGCACATCAGCAAGAGCTGCAGGTGAAACACTGGGCTCCAGGTTGTCAGTGAAAAATGTAAAAGAGGACATCTCAGGCGAAGGCTAGTGCATAGATACTAAATTAAATAAATCAAAAATAATATGAAGAGTCTTCTCAAAGAACAAGAGAACAATCTTTAAAACTGCCGGCCAAAAGAAAACTATCAAAATGATTAGAATGGAAGAAAACAAATAAACAAGCATACAAATGATGTGTTCTCTTTGTGTAGTGTTTTTATTGGCTGCGCATCTCTTGCAAAAATGTTTCAAATTATCTCTACCCAGAGCTCAAGAGTATCATCCCCTCAAAGCAACTAACATCTGGATTTATTTAATTGGGTTAATGCCACTACTTTTAGCCATATGACAACAGAAAGAAAGATCGCTTGAGGAGAGGGTGAGAAGAAGAAGGCCCTTGGGAAATTAAGGAATGGTGGGAAAATAAGAACACCATAAAAGTTACAAATGACAGGGGGCCTTGCTCATTTGATTGCTAGTATCTGAGTAATCCTAGGATCTCATTCAGCTGTTTCTTGCAAGAAACCAGGGCATCAGCTCTGACGGTCTTGTTTGGTAGTTTATTTCAGACCTCCACAAACCCTTGTGCAAAAAAGTGCCTCCTACATGAGATTTTATCTCAATATCTCTGTAGTTTCAATGCAAAGATTCAATGCATTCTCCTTTGATCAGATCCAAAAAGACTTTTCTTTTAGCTGAAGGACATTAAAACTGAAATGTATCTCATTCTTCCTCCCCGGACTCATTGCACAGCAGCAATATCCTTGTTCGGAATCTTCATCCCATGCTTAAAGGCAGAGAAAAGAAAAGAGACTTTGCAGTCTACACATGCTGACGCAGCCGCCTGCTTGGATATCTTTTTTGTAATGTTTTGAACAAAATGGCGTATATCATTTTAACAGGTTTTAATAGTGTATTATGCATTTTTGACAAAACGTTCTCTCATTTAAATTCTACTATTTTAATTACATACCCTTAAACGTCTTTTTGCCTTTTCTAATCCTTCCCCACATGGTCTAGCAGACATTAAATGTGTATCAGTATAGACACCTTTCTCTTTATTGAAATCTTTATCAAGCTCAGTGTTCAATAACCAGTTCTTAAGCCACATTTATACATTAACTTGAAAGTTTACTGCATGAAATTTGATTAGTTAAATTAGTTAATTTTTTTATTAATGGCTTAATCAAAAGTCTTCTGAAAAGCTACAGTATATAATGTATAATATCGTCTACTTTGTTTGTATCCATTACTACTGTTATTTGTTCAGAAGATCTTTGTCAAGTTCCAGTAGTTGAACAAGAATTACCTTTTCTAAATCGGTGTTCTAAATCATTGCCTAGAACAATATTGTCTTACAGACATGGTCTCTCATTCTTCCTTGAGCACAGCTAGAAAGAGCATCAGGACCTGGAGACTTTTCTTCAGTATGTCTCGAACCTGCAATCCAAATGATATGATATACTGTAGAACTGTGTCTTTCCTCACCCTGAGGAATGTTTTTTTTTTCCTTGAGAATCAACTTTTCTTAGCCTTACAAATGACTTTTTTTTCTTGTGTTTCCAATTCATTGCATTTCATTTTTTTCACACATTTCATTTTTCAGTATCTTTCTCTTAATCACTTCTTTCTAGGCCTTCATACGTTTACTCTTTTTGTATGTCTTCTTCAAGCCAAAAACAACAGTCACATCTGGCTACTTTCATCATGTGCTGTACAGTATGCATCTATTATATATCTATTCAACTTCACATTTTAGTAAGGGAAACCTTATTAAAATGCCTACAACTAATGCATGAAATTCACAGTTCAAGTTGGAAACAAAGTTGAATTATAAAGATAATATTAATGGAGTTTATGAGAGAAGTTCTCTAGTATCTTTTGTATTCCACCTAATCTCCACCTTTGCAGCTACCCCTTGTTCTCTCCTCATCCTGTGGCCAGGTAAGGTAAGCCCTCAGCAGGTCAAGCCAAAATCACTGTGGCTATAACACTCAATAAACTTGTCATTACTCTTGGGTAATAATAATACATTTCTATTTCTTTTTGTTTTACAAAGTGGCTGCAAACTCTAGTGCATGATATCCACACTGTCACAACTGAAACAATTACTTCAAACTTACTTGCCCTGCCAAGACAGCAGTGGGTGTGTCACATCTTACATAGCAAGGCAAAGGACAGATTAATAATATTGAGGATTTAAAAAGATATGGACAGCTAGCCCAGCACCAAGCTGCATTTTCCTGTTTTCTGCCAGTATTTATCAGATTTTAACATCCTGTGATGAAAACAATATTAGGCTGAGTGAACATGGCAGGATGTTTTTCAGCAGGGAAATGAAATAATGGATCCTTAGAACTGGCCCCTTAATGTGTACTGGTCTGGGACAATAAGAAGTAATCTTAATTCAGTACTGAAACTAGGACAAGCTTGAGTGCTGGTATTAGATCTGAGAAAAAAACAATTTGTTTTTTAAATGGGATGGATAATAAATCATGTGTGACATGGTCACACACTTTTCCAGTAAAATAAAATGTTACACACATTTCGCCATATCTTAACATCTTTTCTAAAATTATGTCCAGTGATCTGTTTTTGAATTCCACATTATCTTCGAAAAAGATAACCTTTACAATCAAAGTAAAGTTTTAGCATTTTTTACAGCTAGTAAATGTTAAATTCTCTCTTTTTCTGGTATTTCCTGTTTGTTTAATTCAAGACGAATGGTCTAACAATTTAAAAGGTGAGATAATAGAAGGTGGCACTGTCTAGCAATGTTCAGAAAATGCAGAAAATGGCCAGTCTCAGTTATAGAATTTGTTTCAATTAAAGCTTTGTGTTTATTAATGAAGTGTTTGAATCCCACACAGGTAGGCAGAGAAGTTCCAGCTTCTTTCTCCTGTCTTCACAAGCCCACTCCACTCTCTTTGTGCTTCACCCTCCTCCTTTTTTACTGTTCAGTGTGGAATTAACTTCTACTTGTCCATTTGCAGCTCGGACACAATGGCACAACTCCTTATACTGACCCCTTCAGATAAAAAAAAATCACCCCATTTTATTATTTTTCACACAGAGTAATCTCAACCTTTTCCCAAAGACATATCAAACGTGTTTATTGTTCTATCTGTTTATTGTCTGTACATACTGTCACTCTTTATTATTTACTGTTTTGTAATGTACAGTACTGTCTACAGTGTGTGGTGTTATCTGTTGTACTCTGTTGTCTGTTGTACTGTACATGCCCTGAAAGAATGGGATGAATAAGAATCCCATTGTACATGTACAGTACATTTGGCAAATAAACTCCTCTATCACCTGGTTGAGCAGACACACAATGGGTTAAACCTGCTAGTAAAGCAAAACTAATGATTATGAAAATATTAATATGAGATTACAATTTTAGGAATATTAACTCATGCCTTAAGAAGTATAATTACATAACGCAATGCTGTGTGGCTTGTGAACAGGTCAGCATACCCATATGTTTTGGTGTCCCGTGCCAAGTTCTGCAGTCAAATGACAGTTTTGGCACACACTGAAGTGCTGGTATCTGTTCCACTGTGGCTATTACAGTGCTGTTCTGTAAGAAGACATGATAAGAAAATATACATTTTCACGTGAACATGATGTTTCACATGCTGACTCTCAAATTCACCAGTAAATTTAGGTGTATATCTAGAATCATTAACTGGTGGGTGAGCTGCAGAAGTGATATCACCACACTAGAGTGAAATCTAGCCTGTGTAAAACTGCTGCAGCAGAGGACCTGTTCTTTTGGAGTGGTGGAGCTGTCTGCTGTTTAGGGAGTGGTGCTGTGCATGCTGGGAGATGCAGGGAGAGCTGCACCTTGTCTACTGGCAGCATCGATTGATAATTCTAACTAGCTTTCTTCCTGAATTTGTGTCACCATACTAGAGCCCACTCCACAGGTTCTGTATCTAATTATGCCTCTTAGCACTTTTAAAGCTAAGGGACCCAACGCCCTGTCATGTCCCTCATGACCGCCAGAGCACCCACAGACCTTATTTGCTACATTATTAATTCTCTATTGACAACAATTATCCCAGTCTACTAAAAAACTGTCCAGAAGGAACACACATGCACACGAACATAAGTTAAAGTTATACTCCCCAGTAGCCAAACAAAAGCGCAAGAAGCACTTTTTATACAGTATGTGATACAGTCCAGTCCATCTTTTCCTTGTAATGTCCCAAAAACAAAAATTCAACACGCTTCATTTTTCTGGATCAGCCCAGACCATTCATCCAGGAGTGCTTCCTTCTAACACACTGAAGAAGAAAACAGTCCAGTCCTTTGGTTAGTATAGCATCCTCTTCAGTCCAGACATTCAAACTCAATATGTTCTGTTATACTGTACTTCCTCTTTCCCATGTCTGCAACAAAGACAGGACAGGGGGAGAAAAGAGAGCCTGAGTCTCCAAACACTGGTTGAGGTTTACAGGTCCTCTTTCTGGCCAGAAATTCAGGACTGAATAAGGGGTGTGAGTGTTCAGGTGATCTCTGGGGGTAGCATACCTGAACAAGTGGGTGCTACTTAAGGAACTGAGCAGATGCACATGACCAGGAGTCACAGGGCTCTGATCTTTGTCTCCCCTCTCTGTTCCAGGTCTGGTCTTAGGCTGTAGAGCATCCCCACACAAGCTAATGAGCCACCTCTGACTGTGTGGTGATTGATGGCTGTTTAGGCAAACAGTGGTCACTCAATCTCAGATTCTGATGATTGTGTCTGCTGTACTGTTTGCACTAGGAAGGACTGGAGACATTGATAGGAGATGGACGCAGACAAAACAATAAAAAAACAAGAAACCCTTACAAAAACCAGTATAGGCATACTGTAACTACAGAGTATAGTAAAGTAGTGCAAAGCTGCTGCTTTACTCTCACTTTTGTTATCCCATTACATTTGCGTTAACTTCATCACTTTAAGTGAAAATAAGCTCTCTGATTAACCCCAAATACCCCTTCCCTGCACTCTGGGCATGTGGCTGTAAATGAAGCAGGTGACTTGGCAAGGTGCATACGTCTTTACCTTTTCTAGGTTTGTAAGATGTAGCAGTGAATGATTCTGAAATTTAAACAGCGAAAATAAAAGTAACAAAGAAGAAATTAAAAATAAATAAAATGAGAGCCAAAGAAAAGTCTCAAGTTGTCGGTGAGGTTTGAATGAATTTGGCGTATGAGTATTCCAATCCCCGTGTTAGGGCTCCATCTTATGGTTAAATAAAGTATTACATTTAACAGTCATACAAACTGAGACCTACAGTAATTGCCCATTTTCCACCATCGGCAAACCACATGCAAACTTTCCAAACCATTGCAAATTAATTAGATGGACAGGTTACCCACAGATGAAAATTACGTTAAAAAAAATGGAGCCCTAAAAAATCTTAATGTGGCACGTGAGTCAGTCAAAGCACAATGCAAAATATTGTATCAGTCAAAAAGAAAATAATATTTGTAACATTTAATAAGCTTTTTGTTCAGGCTCAAAACCTATTGGAGTTTAAATGACCCCAGAAATTGACAAAAATTACTGTTGTATTTATTTTCCATTCCACTCAAAGGTGTTTGTGCTTTAAAGTATTTTTATATTTTTTTTATTTTTCCCTTTCCCAAAGTTTTTCTATGTTAGAGAGGGGAGTTATGCCAACATGTGAATGTAAAAGGATAAATTAGAGGATAATTCCATGTAAAAAAGTACAAAAAAAGAAAAATACATGATGCTTGCTGTACAACCCTCAAATGATGTTTGCAACACAATCTTGCATTAGTTCACAGCTTGTTCAATGTATTTTTCTCTTCAATTTTCACAATGGATTTAACATCTAAGTTATCTTAATTTTGTTTTGTTTTTTGTACTCTTTGTATGGTGTAATTTTAGACAAGATGTTCCTGTTATCTTGCTGAAGATCCAAGCAAAGGTAGATCACAAAAAACCCAGAACACATGAAGCTTCCCGTGAAGGTTTCATTGATAAGTCCTATGAAGAATTGATAAACTGTGCTGTTTTAATTTTTTGGGAATATTATAAAGGAAAAATGCAAGGAACCTTCAAAAACAGAACATTCAAAACACAAAAGATATGAAACAATTAAAAAATAATACATAATGGAGTTTGAACACTGCCTCTTTACCACATTGATTTATAGCAAGAATAATAATATCCTGATTCATGCAGGGCTTGAGATTTATCTCCTATTAAGCATTCCATAAACAAACTGTTCCACCTCACATTTAAAAATACAAAAGTTGGTCAAGGTCAAGACTTTATCTGTCTTATTTTCTTTGGAAAGTGTAAACATTTCTTCAACTCAAAGTAAAATTAGATTTTGACATATCAAAACAGAAGCTCTGACAGCCCTGAAATTCCCAGAAATGGACAAACATTAAGGTTGTGTTTTTTCCATTTTATTCAAAGAAGGTTCTGCTTTTAAGTATTTTTTGTATTTCGCTTTTAAAACTCAAACTACTTCAGAAGGAAATTGATGTCAGGTAAGGTTTTAGAACTGCACCGTTTTGAAGGCCCAGTGTCTGTTGTCCTAGAAGACCAGAGTTTCTCACAAGAAAAACATGAAGGACAAGTGCAAAGACCAGGGGAGAGATTATTAAAATAATAAACAATTTACTGCTACAGTTCCATCCCCTCGCCACGAGAGGGAACCTCGAGCACTGTTTGCACAGCTGCACAGTGGAGCCACAGACCACGCAGACAGCTGTATTAAGCTCTAGCAACTGAAGGTCTGATCAGTACATCTACTGTGGGACTCCATGGCTCCCTTCCTCAGCTCCATACAGGATAAACTCTGCTCTCATTCCCTTCAGTGTTCAGTCTCGTATACCTCTGGTTTGAGCTCTGGTCCTTTACTTTCTTGGCTTTTCCTGGGCCAAGTACCCTACTTCTTACCTTACTTCTTGCTCCCATTGTGTTTAAGTCCCTGTTCATTTTCTTGTTCTTCTTTTCCTTGTTACTCTGTGTTTCCTTTCCCCTGCTTCTGTGTTTTATTTCTCCTTGGATTGCCTTTCAGGTTCTTGAACTCTGTTTCTGGACTTTGTTTTCTGAGTTTGTATTCTGGTGCTCTTTTAGTGATCCCTGCGGTTGGTACCTGCACAGGGTCCATTCCCCCACTCACCTGAGCTGTCAAGGCAGCCTCTGACATTTACTATCTGGTCTCACTCACACAACAAGTATAGCAGCTGGTATGGCTTTCATATTCCGTATCACTTCTTGTCATAACCGCTGTAAAAGGAAGCCATTTGTGAAATCCAGCTATTGGAGAATGTAAAAATGATCAAAGCTGGCCCTCCACACCTCTCATACGTTTGTGAACTTCCAAGTCCAGGAAAAACAAATTGAATAAGTTGCATCATCAATATACTGTGGTACAACTTTTGAGTTTGATTTTTAACTCGACTGTTCTATTCTCAATCATTGATATGGCGTCACAGAAAAAGAATGAATATCCGTACCAAGCTTGGGAAAAAATGGTGGGCTACGAGCTCACCTTTAACACTATGTTAGTGTAAAACAGAGCTCAAGAGCTAGTTATGCATACGTCTGTCCCTTATTTATTTGACTATTTAGGTTTGCCACCTGTCCAGTTTTTTCAGAATTGTTATTGTTGTTGTTATTGTTTTTGAGGCACCTCTTCTGGGAAATATATAATACTGGAATACTAATATTGGAACTCCATTAAATGATCCAGACCAGTGAGCATTTGTGCTACTCATAAGGCCCTGTATAGGGATGCAAGGAATGCAGTGAAGTTTGGAGATTAATTTTAATTTGTGATGAAAATGGCTATTTCCAGAGAACATTTGGAGTAGATACACACACAAGGTGCATCTTCAACAGTGTCCTGAATTACAGAAGTGTTACAGCGAGTTTTATAGTCTGTGTGCAGTAACGGTGACCCTATATTATTGCTATCAGTGGTATTTATGAGTAACCATTACCAAGCATATTGGAATCATAGAAAATACTTCCACTTACAGTATGGCCCAGTGGCTATTCTTGATAATGTCATCCCTGCCTTTCAGCTATCCCTGAGCTGTCACATACAGTACAGAGAGTATGTGTTTGTGTAAAAAATGCACACAAGCCAGGTCAGGAGTAATGGCCCTGGGTCAGAGTGAGATTTCTACATTTGCAAGCTAATTTGTTTAGCATATGGACCTTTATTACCATACAATGTCACACCTGTGGCTGGAAGGTTGCCAGTTCAAATCCCGCAACCGGCAGAGGAATCCTACTCTGTAGTGCCCCTGAGCAAGGCCCTTAACTCCAGCTGCTCCAGGGGCGCTGTACAATGGCTGACCCTGCGCTCTGACCCTAAGCTTCTCTCCCTGTCTGTGAAGCTGTGTTTCATGGAGAGCAAGCGAAAAGACGAATTCCTAATGCAAGAAATTGTATAGGGCTAATAAAGTGATGTTGTGTTATGTAAAATATGTACAATATTTGCTTACTATACTTTGTGTAGACGAGAGTCAAATTCTGAGCACTGTTAAATTAGTGTGTATAAATCCGAGGAAGAAATGGACAATGAAAAAGGTCATGTCAAACTATATGCTTTTCAACCAGCTGATTGTTCCACAAGACCTCTAAATTACTTAATTCAACACCTGATTAATTGATCATTGTTTCAGCTCTTTAGAAAATTATTAAATAAGGGCTACCTATAAAACCTACTAGACTGGGACTCTCCAGGGTTTGGACTGGACACCCCTACTCAACTGTTTTCATTGCATAACATTGTGTTTTGTTGGCCTTCTTTACAGTACCACTTTTATAAATTGTCTCAATCAGTACAAGCACAAAAATACTTACATCCCTCCTGTGCTTGAAAGCTTTCATCCATTCTCTGTTCTGTCTAAACAGTTGTATCAAACGCTCTCAAAAAAAGTCTCTGTGTTCTACAGAGGTCCAATAACTTTCATTCCAATTCAAAACAATTGTTTTGTTGTTGATACTAATTACTAACCCCATTCTACTTCAAATACACTTAAAGATCCATTGTCCTAATTGATGAAGAACTTGGGAATGATTTCAAGAAGATGAAGGGGTACTCCAGGACAAGCCCAGAACCAGGCCCTACTCTGGTGCACACGTGATGTATTGGTTCCATTGCACGGAGGTGCTTCCTTTGACCAGAATTAAAATATTTTAAACATGAAAATTATGCCCAAACAGTGAATTTTATTAAGTGCATTACACAATTACGTACAAGTACAAGCCCATTAAAAACGTGGGCAAAGAGATAAAGAATAGTGATATTACTGATTACAAAAGAAGCATCATTTTAAAGGTACCACAGATCCTAGACATGACCCATCCAGTATGAATCATAATGGAAACAACCTTCTCACTGTTCCATTGAGAGTATTCAACATAAACCTCAAAATGCAAATCAGAGACAGGTATTTAAGCACCTACTATTAGCTCTCATATATTCTAATCTGGGATTAGATTTCTGAATTTAGGGAAGAATGTTTCTCTAATCCCAGAGTATCTGTCACAGTGCAGTAGGAAGTGCACCTCTGTCTCTATTTCTCCCCGCTGGCAGTGGGAGCACAGCCTGTCCTCTCTCAGCAGCCAGGTCTGCCTGTGTCGCCCAGTTTCTATGGCCAGGCTGTGGTCACTGAGCCTGTACTTCCTCAGGGTCTGTTTCTTTTTGCTGTTTCTTATCTTGGTCAAATATTCAGCAAGTGTGTATTGTTTGTTTAGGGTATTGTAGCATTCCAGTTTATGTTGTGTTTGTGTGTGTGTGTCCCAGTGTGTGAGACACTGCTGTTTGATCTGTGCTGTGATGTGCTTGAGTCTGAGTTGTGGTGCTCTAGCACTGCTATCCTGAGGCTGGCTGGTGTCGGTGTGGCTTGGGTCAGTGAGCCTCAGGATCAGCTGGCTCAGGGGGCTCTTCTGTTTTGGGCTCAGCTCTTGCCTCAGCAGTGCTTTATGGTGGTAGGAATTTTGGTCGCTGTTTTTTAGGTGTAGCCAATACTTTAATACTCTTTTCTGTATGTTTACCAATAGTGGGTACTGGCCTAATTCGGCCCTGCACCCGTTTACCAATAGTGGGTACTGGCCTAATTCGGCCCTGCACCCATTGTTAGGTTTTTCTCTGCACACGGAGGATGTTTCTACAGATCTCCATGTGCAGAGTTTCTGTGGGGTGTTTGTCCCATTGAGTGTAATCCTGGTCTGTGAGGGGACCCCACACTTCACTGCCGTATAGGGCAATGGGTTGGATTACACTTTCAAATATTTGGAGCCAGATTCTTGTTGGTGGGTTGATGTTGAAGAGCCTCCTTCTTATTGCGTAGAATGCCTTGAGTGCCTTCTCCCTCAGTGCCTTCACTGCCAGGTCAAAACTCCCAGATGAGCTGATGGTGAGACCGAGATATGTGTAGCTGGATGAGTGCTCCAGTGTGTTGTTGTTGAGTGTGAATTTGTACCTGTTTCCCTGAGGTCTGGGTTTCTTCTGGAAAACCATAACTCTGGTCTTGTCCAGATTGACTGTCAACGCCCAGGTCTGACAGTACTGCTCTAGCAGTGTCAGGTTCTGCTGCAGCCCCTGTTCTGTGGGCGACAGTAGGACCAGGTCATCTGCATAGAGCAGGAACTTGATTTCTGTGTCGTGTAGTGTGAGACCAGGAGCTGCAGACTGCTCCAACATTCCTGTTAATTCGTTGATATAGATATCGAACAGTGTTGGGCTCAGGCTGCAGCCCTGTCTCACCCCACGGCCTTGGGTGAAGAATTTGGTCCTTTTGTTTCCAATTTTCACTGCACATTTGCTCTCTGAATACATTGATTTAATTATGTCGTACACTTTGCCCCCTGTGCCACTTTGGAATAGTTATTAAAACAATCTTTCATGCCAAATCGAGTCAAATGCTTTTTTGAAATCGACAAAGCAGGCAAACATTTTTCCTTTGTGTTTTTGGTGGACATGTTTGTCTGTCAGTGTGTGTAGGGTGTAAATGTGATCAGATGTGCGGTGATCTGGTAAGAAGCCAATCTGACTCTTGCTCAGGACATTGCGTTCGGTAAGGAAGGCCAGTATTCGTGTATTTAGGATACTGCAGAATACCTTCCCCAGGTTTCTCTTCACACAGATGCTTTCACTCATGTTGTCATGAAGATACATGGCCACATACTGGGCAAGGATGAGCACACACTCATACTGAAGTGGTCGCTCTTAGAGCGGAGCAGGTTTTATATTGCACAATACAAATGGTTAACTCCACGTAGGCTTAACAAACAGGAGTTTCCAATGTTACATAAAAACCCATAAAATAAATTCTAAATTCCTTTTATGTAGTTATAGAATTATAAATTATAAACATTCAACATAAAATGATGTGGTTTTGGTTAGAATGTAAGAAAATATAAATACACCTATTCTATGGATATATTCTATCTGATGATAAAGGTAAATGTTCGAATTTTATAAACACAAAGATCTTGTTTCGTACTTACTAAATTCACTGTGTGAGCATAATTTATTATTCTTTCAATTTAAACCAGTATTACTCTCACGTTAGTGTGTTATTTAAAGGTTATTTTCCTTTGCTGTTGTAAGCCTTTAATATGAGCACAACATATTATTTATAGACAGACCTGGTAACATTTACCACTAATATTTCCACATCGTGAGCTGTGTCATACAGGAAGTGTTCTCAATAATGCACTTTTAAGTTACTATATGTTTCACAGACAAACTGCCTATTTCAGAAGCATACAGTATACTGTATGTACACATATTTAGGAAAGGAAAGCATTTGATTAAAACAGAATTAAGGATTTGTTCTGTCAGGTTTACCTTAAACTGCTTACTCGGTCTCATGTAACCCCTAATTAAAGCTGATATCTCTACTCAAAGGTTTAATCAGTATTTTTTGTTATAGCCTTGTTTGAAATCTTGCACATTTGTTATACTATAACTGTGCAAATTCTTCAGATTGTAAGCACTTTGAAATCTAGATACTGTATGCGATTTTACATTTAAACCAGGACAGTGTTTTCTGCAATGTATTTTTCTATGCCTTAAACAGTATCGACACAAGTTTGGAAGTGCTTTGAAATTATTCTTACAATGAAACAACAATATTTTAAATAAAAGTGAGTGCTAGATTTAACTTACATTTACAGTCAATGTCCACCCCCATTTAAGAGTAATTCTTAATGTAATGTAAATATATGAATACTCCATTACAAACTACAGCCAGTGCTCACAAAATAAATTCATGAGCTTTAGTCAACAAAAAATTCATTATAGTATCATACAATATACATATAACAGGTTTTTACTTGTGAGTGTTAATTTACAGTAGCATTATTATGGGCCATAAAAGAACTGTTTCACTTAAGAAAAAACTGCCAAAGTATGAAACATATTGTAAATAAGTAGTTAGTTTGACCATAGCTTGACAGTAGCCTCAACATTCAGAACAAAGAGAAAAGAGTAAAGACAGATTAAGGGAACTGAATTTGCAGATAGGAAAAATCACTCTGGTAGCACACGAGCAGGAACTAATCTGTTGTAACCTGGTGTTACAGTACCTCCTTACATTTCTCCTGTGGTAGAGCCGCTGGTTCTTTGCTGGATTTCGCTGGTGTCTAGACACTGGCAGGGTGTTAAGTTCTAAGATTGGATGTGACTGGATTGGATCCTGACAGAGACAGAACAGAGCTGCACTTGTCACTATACTGGCATGAACAGCACCCATCATTTATAACCTGTCCTAGTGGAGACAACATAATTGAGGTGCACTTTCTTATGCAGGGGAGTTAGGGGTCCAGCCAGTTCAAGATGAAAAACATCACGCTATTAATTTGTTTTTTACTGATACATTAATGTGCATTTTAAATAAGACCCATCTATGGACAAAAATATCAATTATTGTCAGAGAAATTAAGGCTGCTATTCTTACTCTGCAGCATTTAGGTTTCTTGTTTGACTTTATGACCAGAAGAAAAGACTTTGTTATATGAAGTTGCCTGCTGTAGTCATGCTGAGAAGAATAAATAGGTCATGCACATCTCTCCTTGTGGGTGGCCAGATTGTAGAAGATTGGGAACCTTTTGTTTACACTGGTTTCATCCCAATGTAATCTCATTGCAGAGTTTATAGTGTACTGTATATGTGGTGCTGAAATTATTTATTAACTGGAATATTCTTTTTTCTTTTATGTTACTCTATTTTGTAGGGCAAATTACCTAAGCACCTAAGCACAACTGCACTTCAATAGATTAGATCTTTTGACACGGTTGAACAGAGGCAAACTCACTGCAGACGAATAGACAGATACACATAGATAGAGATCATGAAGCCACAGACAGGAAATATCCTTTGTGATAAAAATGTGCCATGCCTGCCTTAAAACAGGAAATTGATCTTGTAGATCTGCATCTACAATAAATCAATGATGAGCTAATATTTACTTTTGTGTTAAAAATAATGACGTTAATTTCAGCTGTCTGTTAAATTAACTGTTTACGGGGTTTATTTTTTTTATTCATTGTATGAATAGCTGGTGAAAATTTGAAGAATTATGAAAATGATTTGAGCATAATCATAATAATTAAACCTATTTTAACACATTTGGTTCTGTGTTCAAAATGCTACACACCTATGAATATCACTTCTAAAAACAATATGTAAAGTATGTGTGGATCATGGTACAAATCTTCTGAGCACATGCAACATTAAAATGAGTACTTGAAGAGCTGTTGCTGTAACCAGTCAATATAAACGCTAATTTGGAGATTGAACTTTGAACCAAGGATGAGGTTGTGATGCCCTACAGAATAAATGAATCATCTATAATATCAGTCATTAGTCTCTGTCATTATCTGTTTTGAAGGTTAATGTGTGGGGTTGCTCACTTTCACACTATTGCTTCTACTCTGTTTATCAAATCCAGCTGATATAATGTTAGTAATGACTACAACAACAATAATAATTATGTTAACAGAGAAATTTGTTTTATGTTTTGTAAATCATTTAAAGTATCGTTCTTCATTTAAAGAAAGCCTAAAAACTTTCTAAACAGTAAAAACTAAAAACAGCAACTGAACTCTTGCTGAATACTAAGTGAGCTGGCATTTTGAATTAATTCATGAATTTTTCATGGGGCTTAATTAGTCATAATGATATACAGCGAAGAAATACGAGAAATACAAATAGGAGTCCATATGGTGTGCTAATATACTATCATCTGATAATATCTGAATCTTATCTACAGTGGTTATAAAAATATTCACATCCTTCACATCCTTTTCACATTTTATTGTGTTACAATATGGAACCATAATGTATTTATTTGAGATTATTTGACACTGATTGACACAAAACACTCTATAATGTCAAAGTGAAAACAAAATTCTACAGAGCTTCCAGCGCTGAGCTGAATTACAGCTGAATACCTGTATGTCCCAGCATCCTATGCAGCTGTAGAACCCAGAGGATTGGATGTCGTGTCTTCAGTCCAGATGACAGTTCATTGACAGTCAAATACTTAGAAACCCTTATGTTTTAGTGCATCATGGTAACTTTCCATATACAATGATATAGAAATGTGTAGGCTACATATTGTAATTAAAAAGTGAACCCTGGCCTATAAATGAAGGTTTTGTTGTATTTGTTGTTATTCCAACTGAAACTATTGAAGACATGAAAAACAATTTTCAAATAGATCCAGAAATGCTTCAAATGCTTATAAAACTATTACATTAAATATTATATTTAAATTACAGTAAATATTTCCAAATACATTTCAACTTTCCATTACAAGCACTTTTTGGAAGTGTAATTGAAATACTATCAACACATATTTGACACATGTCTATACTGCAGCTTGCATTGTAATGTCCTTGCAGGCTGGAAAATAAAACCAGGAACAGTACAGATTTCTATGACAGTGCTCCATATTGGTATTCCTCATAAAATAAAACAAATCCTCCTTACTCAGATTTATGGTCACAATAAGAGACCTTGTGTAAGTGTTACCTAAAGTTCTTGTGTGAAAACATGGCAGTTCAACTGAAAGGAATTTTAAGCAGAGTGTAGTAAAATTTAAGATAAACCTGTTTCAGTTCTTTTGTCATTTATCAGACAAACACACACATGTATTAGTAAGACTAATGCATATACAGTACTGTATTAAAACTCAACAGGGACAGATAAAGATTATTGTTTGAAAAAAATGAGTCAAAAAATGCGTTTAAAGCAAAGAAATTTCGAATAATGTCCCAGACACATATTTAACACATGTTGCTGTATACTAATGAGATGATTACCAACCCAACCAGTCAGCACTTTAGGCCTGTAACATGTTCACAACCTACTGTATGTGGTGTAATAATTAGCAAACCTGGAAAACAACAATCTATGATGAAACAACAACTGATTATATATTAGAACAGGAACAGGCGCAATTAATCAAAATTAAACTTATTTTTGTAAAAATAAGAACATCATGTAATCGGTGCTTCAAATTCACTGACTTTCCTCAGTCCTGAGTACTGGTTTACTCAGCTAACTCATGTAATTTTTTGTATCTGTTGTTAAAGAAAAGTGTTTTTTTGCTGATTTATCATCTCCATTTTGTATTGGTCCTTCTATGGTCACTATATGAGAACACCAGCACACAATGGATCTAAAGGCAAAATAAATTCCTGGACATAACTCTGTCAAAAGCTAACTTGTAATTCATGTAAATCAGGAGAGTTCTGGTATCTTGTTGAGACTCTGAGCTGAGGTCTGTGAATAACTTCTGTTGCTAAAAAAAATACAGCATGCTGGTAATTAAAAAACAAATCAGCTTTCTGGGTGTCCTCCAGGAGCTCTGGTTTCCTCCCACAGCCATACTGGTAGATTAATTTGGCTTTAGAAAAATTGGCCTGGTTTGGGTGCATGCGTGTCTGTGTTTGTGCCTGTGTGTCTTTCCTGTAAGGCACAGGAGTCATGTCCAGGGTGTCCTCTGCCTTGCGCCTCTTGTTTGTATGTATAGGCTCCAGCTCCTCTGCGTTCCTGAATTATTTTAAGCAGTTACAAAATGGATAGATAGATGGTTATCCTACTTTCCTCTTGTGACAGATCATCCTTCACCAGACTATTGTGCAGCTGCCACAGTGCCATATTCATGGGATCTGATAATATGATGTCTTGAAAATGTGTGAACTTGAAATGTTTGTTCCACTATAACAAGAGCATTCTTGAATTATCGGCCTTTCCACATTTGAAACACAGGGGTCACCATGTTGTGTGAAACAAAGAAGACAGAGATATCTATTACAGTTCCAAGGTTATGAATAAATAAAATAGGTGTATGACTAGGTGTGAGGCTCCCGGTTGTAGATGTAAAATTGTCTACTACTGTATTACAAACCTTAATGGAAGTATCTTATTTTGCCATGTTGGATCAAAAAAAGGAATCTATTTGTGTGACAGGTGGGAAGTGAAAGGAAGTTCATCTTCAGCTAATTGCTTTCCCATTCCTAATACTATTCCCAAACAGATAAAGAAGTCCTTGAAAGTGAAAGAATGACACAAAACAGACAAATTGGCTTGCAGATTGAATGAGCACCTAAAAGCAGTTTTTTTTAAATAGATGAACTGCAGATTTCTTTGTGTGTGTGTGTGTAGCTGCTTCACTGCTGCAGTCTGTAACCTGCTGTCACTTTCTTTGTTACTTTTCCCATGGGAGGATAAGATGAGAATGGAAAGGAAACAGCGGTAAATTAACACATTTATTTTGGTTAACAGCTTTAACACAGATTAATTAAAATGAATATTGTATCTACAATGGCCTTCATGTTGGCCATTATTTGGCTGCCATTATACAGTATAAGACCTTTTTCAAGCAAGAAATTCATTTTTCTGTGGAATAAATAGGTGGCTTGCATTGCTGCCTTATAGTGCTGGGGTCCTGTGCTCAATTCCGTATATGCTTGGAGTTTGTACTGTATGCCCTTCCTTTGATCCTGTTCCTCCCAGAATCCAAAGACATTCTGATAGGTTAGTTGGCTTCTGGAAAAATTGGCCCTGGTTTGTGTGTCTGTGTGTGCTCTGTAATAGACAGGTGTCTAGCAAAATTAGCAAATGGAGTGATGGATGGATAGATGGAATACAGATAAAAAAAATGCTGCATTAAAACAAACAGAGATGGAGATAAAAGACAAAACATGTAAACAAAATTCTGTATTTATTAAGGTCTGCTACATTTGATTCCAAAGCTGGTTTGGAATTATTGACATGGAAGCAGAAGTGGTGATTAACTTCAGTCTTTCTCTTTCTTCGAAAATTCTATGGTTTACATCAACACTGTGAAATACTCTGAAGAATTCCTAATATACTCTATATTCCCATTAATTTGCATGCCCTCACTTCAACACACAATCCTGTACTAAATTTGAAGGCCTGATAATGCTATTGCACAATCACAAAATTTGAGTAACATTCGATCAGTAATAGTCAAGAAATTATGTTAAGAACATATAAACAAGAGGATGCCTTTTAGTCTACCTAGCCAGTGCGTTTTTGCTTAAGAGAGAGGGCAAAAAGAACAAGACAAGTTTAATAGTGTCTTTGTCTCCTGCTACCATCATATGACCCACAACCTCCTCAGTTTGGGAGTATTCATTCATTTAGTTTTACTTAAAATGAGTAGAATTGCTTTGCTATGACCTATTTTGATTTTCAATGTTGCTCTCAAATGTGATACAATAAGATGACAACTGGGCAAACAGTTCCAAGGCTGCCCATTGTTTTAACATTAAGGGATGTGGTGATTTGATGTGAAATCTTAAAATTTTAGTGGCACCCGACATGAAACAATTATAACGGTAGCAGTATTTG
This sequence comes from Atractosteus spatula, assembly GCF_055471065.1. Classification (NCBI taxonomy): domain Eukaryota; kingdom Metazoa; phylum Chordata; class Actinopteri; order Semionotiformes; family Lepisosteidae; genus Atractosteus; species Atractosteus spatula. The sequence continues at coordinate 60,382,023 of NC_142707.1, forward strand.
CCTGCTTCTGTCCATTGTTGTGATGACACTGTCCCCCTGCAATACTCAAGGGGGACAGTCTCCCCAAACAATCCCCCTGTGCCAGGGTGGATATCCCACCAATATGAAAAAAAAACAAATAAGAAAAGAAGAAAAATATTCCAAAATTGTGTAAGGTTTTCAAGCTTGAATGAAAAAACAGCATAGGCTTAACCTTTTATTTCAAAAAGACAAAATAATAGACAATTCAGAAATGCAAAAAACACTGGTTTAACCTTTTTCAATTGAAGTCAATTCAGTTGGTTAGACTCCTGGGTTAACCCTTAAGTCTATATTAGGGAATTTGGGATAAAGTTCAAATTCAAACACTCTCTCCTAAACATTCCCCCCCAAATTATTGGAGTTAAGGGTTTAAATCCTCTTTCCCCTGCGTGAAAGATGCCATAATATACCACATACCAGGGCTGTGGATCCATAGCGACAACTACAGTACATAACTTTTCTCAAGGACACAAACAAGCTAAGCAGTGCAGAGAACAGCACAAATAGAAGAACCAAACATCAATAACACAGAGGAAAGACTAAAGTTATAACAGACACACAATAATGTATACTGTGTCAATACATCTTCTTGTGTACTGTACATTCTGGTTTGTTTTTGTATCTTCTGCACTGTGTGCAATTCTGTATGCTCCATTTTCCACTGCACTTCTCACTGACTGTATTGTAGTATTACTATATCGTTTAGTTACACTGTGCTGTGTTGACTGTGCCTGGCTGCTTTTGCACTGCAATTTCCCTCACAGGATTTATAAAGTATCTATCTATATCCAGGTTCCTTATGTATACCCCTAACTCGCAATATGGTTTGAGTAGTGATCCCTCAAAAAGCAAAAGCGTAATATCTGATTAAATGAGGGAAAGGTTCCATTATCTTTGTGCATTTATTTCCAAAACATTTACAATGTTTTAGAAATAAGGCATATGAGGTAATGTTTGCAAACATATGTTAAACTATCCCCAAAACAGTGAGTGCTTTTGGAAATAACTCAAAAAGTAGCAACCCATAGCTACAAAATATTACATAGTAATACGGCTGCTAGAGATAACCACAAAGCAGATGCATGTAGGCTAAAGGAGTTTATGTGCAGCTACTGCCACAAGAAAGGACACCTAGCAAAGTGATGTAGAGCCAAGTATAAGCAAACAACAAGGCATAAACCACAGCAGACAAATTCGATTGGGTTAACCAGGACTCTAGAAGACAATGCAATATACATATATATTCTCTGTAGCACATGAGAGCTGTCAGATCTGACGCTATTATTGTTGTTACATTGCATGTGAGTGACAAAGGGATGCAAACAGATAATTACACAGGAGCTTCAGCTACCATGGTGGGAAAACAAACATACGTGATTACCTCAATAAAGGAATCAGCCATTGACCTCGAACAGAAGACAAAAACACTGAGAGCATACAATGGTAAGCTCATTTAAATCAAAGATCTTTTGGCCGTTCCTGTACAGTGTAACTTGTAAACAGACTGAACATTGAGAGAGAGGGGACAGGACCTTTGGGCCTTGGTTTATTACACAAAGCTAAATTATATGAGGCAGAAGTATTCATTCTAAGGTTGGATGGGATTCAACAGAACCTAAAAAAACAAATGGCATTCCAACTAAAACTTTGTTACCAGACAGCACCATGCTTCTTCAAGGAGCTGGACCAGTCACCCATACGAACATAAAAATTGTTATTTAGCGAATCAGTGCTTCAGTAGTCAACTGTTCCCAGGATCTCATCAACCCCTTATAGAAAGAAGCCAGGATACCAGCTTCAACAACATAGCTAAGCAGCTTGTGCACTGGCCCATAGATTCCACCTGTGTTCTGTGCTAGATTCTGAAGAAGACCATTGGATAACCTCTTTTAGAACTACAGAATGTCTTTCAGGATATTACAGATTTGAAACAGGTCCCATCATTATCTGCTCAGGTTTTTTATTTTTTAGTTCAGAACTTAAAAAGTTCATTTTTTTTAGCTTGTCAGTGTACAACATTACTTTCATCTCCAGTGCAAATTTAAATTCAACATACAACATTTGCTCAAATTGGTCGCCTTTATTTCTGACTCAACAAAAATGGTGGGAAAGCTGAAAGGGTTTTCTGTGACCAGTGTACAATTTAAGTGAAATAAATACACATTTAGGACATCATAACTTCACATTTCTAGGACATCAAGTAGTCTTCGAGGGGTTTCATCCAGTAGAAGTCAAAGTCCATACAATTAAAGACACACTGGCTTTCCATAATGTAACAAAGCTGAAGTTATTTTTGACCATAAATAATTACTACAACTGCTTGCCTGTTTAGCCAAATGTACTTGCACTACTGCTTGAGGTTCTAACAAAGAGATGGCTTAGTTGAAGCAACCAAGAAATGCTGATGATCACAAGAATACTCGTCATTTATTCATTCATGATGCATTATGACCCACAAAAAGATCTGCTCACAGATGATACATGCACATCCCAATGCAGTATTGAAACACTTCTTGTGCACTGGCTTGATTGTGGTAGTGCCTTACTTGGAGAGGAAGGAAAGACATTGTTTTAAATTTAAATTTAATCGAATTACATTTTGTTTTGATATTAGATAATGGATATTAGAAAACATCACTGCTATAAGACTATTTCAGTCATTTCAGTTCAGTAAAATCAATATGGTACACAAATATTCTTAAAAATACAAGGCTTATCTGTGACAGAGGCACTGTTACCAGCCTCTGGAATTTGTGAGTAATCTGCAGCTCTTCCTCCTATCGCACCTAGTGTTCATTTGAGCACTTTAACAGATATGTGTACAAACAATTCAAGTGAAGGTCAAGTTGCATTTCAATAACCTTCTCCAGACATTCTTGCATCTATCCAACCATCTTCAAAAGTGTCACAGAAACGTGATTTGTAATTTCCTGTTAGAAAAGGTTTTCTCAGCAATCAAGGGGACAGAATTTTCCCCAGACATTACTTTGAGGTTGTGTGCTCTAGACCAAATTTAAAAAAAAACGAGTTATCTGTCCACTTTGTGTCAATCAATATTTAATGAAGTCAATCAATCTAGCTTAATAATTTTCAGACCAAGTGTAAGCAGCAATAGAAAAGGAATGTAGCAATCAGTATGTAAGTTCTGCAACATCACACTTAACAGGTGACACTGCATTGACTATATGTTTCACAGAAAAATAAAAACAGCAGCACAAATTCTCAAAGTTTTTAATAAATAATACAAGATCATCAGAAAATGCAGTTTTTCTTTGGAGTACATTTAGATTGTTGATAGAGGTAGAATACTATACTATTTGCTTTTCTAGTGTTACCACAACGTTTAGAGCAGCTCTGTTAATAAAAGGCTCAGTTCTTTCTTAAAGACTCTATGCTTTTTGTTTATGATTTTCTATCATCTTATCTTCAGTTTACTACCTATGGAAGATGCAGAGTAAGCCAGCCAGTATGAAGAATATGTGAATGTGATTTCATTTTGTGTAAGAGGCTGTTAAGAATGAGCAAAACAATTGACAAACAATTGAATTTTGAAATTGAAAAATGAAAATGTTTGTTAACCACGTATATCTATTTCTGTTGTAGGCACCCACATAGTAAAGAACTTGTCATCTACTTATAACCACAGGGCTGAGTAGAAATGTCACATTTCCTGCACAAGTTGCCTGTCTTTCGTTCCAAAGAACCTACTAAAATCTATAGACACCTTTCTCACCGATTCTGTGGGTATTTCCACTGTCATGAAGGTACTGGACTGTTAAAAAAGGAAATAGTAAGCATGAAGAAGCTACCCGTGTCATATTACAGTGTTTGTGATATGATGGCACATCACAAAATGGTGTTATGTCGAGAGCATTTTCTAGGTGGAATGAGAATTTCATTGTACTGTCCCATTACATAGTTTATAAATACAACACACTCTCTTGTTGGGAAGTCATGTTTAAGGCTTTTTTTTCTTTACAAGGACACAAGAACAAGATGCCTTGCAAGACATCTTATGGTTTCCTCATTTAAATCAAAGCTAAAGTAAGCAGATCACAGTAAAAGCCAACAATACCACCTCATCCACTAGGACACTGAACAGGGTAGGAGATAGCAAGGAGAAACAGACCTTGATGAAGTAGAGGCTCAGTGACCACAGCATGTTCATATGCCAGTTGAAATCATGGTACATGCACAGGGATGATAAAGTATATCAGAATAACTACATGGCACAAGCAAGGTAAATTTACAAAAATTGTTGTACAAACTACTGTTAAACCTTCAATAAGGACTGCTGGAATAAAAGTGCATCCGGTGTAAACCTTTGGTGAAAAAATGTAAATATAGGGAGGTTATTAAATTAATGTACAAATAAGGTCCTGTTTCCATCTTGTTAAAGATTACTAATTTCATCTAGTGTTATATCGTTCACACACACTTTTATTTTTATTTTCTGGCACAGCATAATAATAGCATAATAATCAAACCCAACAAATATTTATTCATAAAAAGTAAACACAACATTTTCATTTCAGAGCTCTTCCAGAGTCTAGACCCAGACCCAGACTGCCCAGAAGTCTGACCCTAAATTATTATAAATAATAAATAATTAATTTGCCGCTCTAAATGGATGCTCACAGATGAATGAGAAACAAATTCCCCTTTTGTAAAAAAAAACATCAACTAACTCAGGGGAGACCTTTTGATAATAAAAATCCAAATAAATAAGTCAGGGAACTGGTAATGCCACAGCAGATGAATTGTCAGAACCCAATAGACCAGAGAGTGAAAAGTGAAAGGTGATAATGAAGCAATCAGCCCAGGTTGGTTAGTAATGGGAAAGAAAAGAAATGGAAATGGGGAGGTGTGATGGAACCTGGAGAAGCCAGCTAACTGCATCAGTAGTGAAGGTAGGCTGCTAAACACAGCCCATCAGTCGACAAAAGGGAGTCTCGGGTATGGAAAGAACCCTATAAAAGGAACCAAAGCAGGCCTGAAAGAGCAGCCCTCCGAGTGCCAGACACACAGGCTGGCAAGCTCAATGTCTACACTGTGACCAATGAAAAGATTAAGTGCAGAATGGAGGCTGTAGAGACTGCTGTGCAGAGTAAAGGGGTGGCAGGAGGTCGCTGAGACAGCTGCGTAGAGCAAAGGGGTGGCAGGAGGCCACTGAGACAGCTTTGCAGAGTGAAGGATGGCTGGAGGCTGCTGAGACAGATACACAGAGGGAATGGCTGTCAGGAGGCAGATGAGAGAGCTGCACAGAGCGAAAGGGTGGATTGAAGCTGCAAAAGCTGCTCTGCAGAGTGAAGAGCTGGCTTAAAGCTAAAACTACTGAGCAGAGTGAAGTGCTGTCCTGAAGCTGAAATTGCTGCCAAACAGAGTCCGCCGGTTGGAAACAGAGAGCCCCTGTTATGGGAAACCAAATAGCGAGCCTCCTGAGAAGGGGACCAAATGGGTCTGCATGGCAGACTTCAGGCTGAAAACTGCTGATCAGAGTGGAGTGCAGGCTTAAGGTAGAAAACTGATGCACAGCCTGTGGGTCACAGAAATAAAGATGTCTCAGGTACAGAATAAATTGAATAGCGAGCTTCCTGTAAAAAGGGAACCAAACGGATGACAGGAGAGGCTTGAGGCTGCAGCTTCTACGCAGAGTGAAGTGCTGTCTTGCTCAGTGAAGATATGTATATAGAGAGAAAGCAGTAGTGACAGTGAAGAAAACCTATGGTGAAATGAAAAATGACAAAGCGCAGTCAAAGTGGCACCTCGGCTTTAAAACAATAACCGGGAATTGAATAATAAGCAGAAAATTGCTAATAACATAGATCATGAAAAGGGGAACTGGTCAGTAAAGCAAACCCTGGAAAACCGTGAATCCTCTTGAGAATGTGATGGTTTCACAGGGCAACTGCTTGCCGAAGGATGCCTTAAGACGGCTGTCATGACACATATAATAAAGCTCAGAGTCCAGTTATTATTTCAGCATTCAAATTTTCTAGACAAAATGTGATTTCAAGTCTGAGGAAGGAGACGCTTCTAATGATGTTGTGATGATGATGCCTGTTCTTCTTGCCCCCTGTTCTTGCCTTGAAAAGACATGATGGTCTTCATGTCTTTTCCTTTATTAATGCTATGGTTCATTCTTATGGAGGCTTAGTTGATATATAACCTTAGTATTTGATAGTTATGATATAATGTGGTTGATTTCATTACTTAAATCAAAATCACAGTACAAAAGAAACAATACTACCTCATCCACTAGGACACAGGCACACAGACACAACACCAACTGGAATGCTGTAGTACGCTAAAAAGACAATCCACACCGAGTAAGAAATGGCAAAGAGAAACAGACACGGATGAAGTACAGGTCCCGTGACCACAGCCTGGCCAAAGAAACTCAGGCAGGCTTGGCTGATCAGGGAAGACTGGTTGTTCTGCCACTGCTAGCAGGGAGAAGCAGAGACAGAGATGTACTTTATAGTGCATTGTGACAAATACTTTGGGATTAGACAAGCATTCTTCCTTAAAATAAGTCTAATGTTAGAATTCCCACATCTGCCCGAATCAAAACAGCTCCCAGTCCTTCTGGCATAGTGAGGAGGAAACTCAATAGAGCTTGCAGCCCAGTATGTGATCTCCTGTCACAGTGCTAAGAACAGAGAGTGAGCAGGTCAAACAGTAACATTTTATGTAATGTCTGTAAATGTTCAATAATATCTCTGTGCTGCAAAAGTATGTAAATGTTCTGTCAGTTGTTTCTGTTTTGTCAATAGTGTAATTCATTACTCATGTCAATAAAACTGATTGAATTTAAATTGAATTATTTAAAGTGAAATTAATTAGTCCTGGGCATAGCAGCTATGTAAATACAGCAAAATAATAGCAACTGTGTCAAATAAAAGTAACTTTGCTAGGAACTACAAAGCTTACCCACATTGCTCAAATTCATCTGCCTGGCCCCAGCCACAACAATATCTTCGGCAGAAAGCTACAGTATAAGTGAAAGTGTGTTGGTAATCTTTATTTGCTTGAAACCATTATCAAACTAATCTAGCCTGTGTAACATAGATTAACAGAATTTCAAAAGATCTAAACTTTTGTTTGAATAGTTTTTTCTAAAGAAGATGTTGAATACAGCAGCACTTCTCTTTAAAGACAAGGTAATGCAATTAGTGTCTGACTGAGGAATAGGTATTCTTTAATTCAGTAACCTTTAACTAAAAATAATTTACTACTTTTCTGTATAATACTATCTGTTTATTTCCAGTATTCCTCATATTGGAAATGAAATCCAATGCATCATTTACAACCATGTAACTATTTAAACATGTTGCTTTTAACAGTAAAAAATAAATCAAACTATCGCCAAACCATCACGGAAAGACACATGGCAATACAAAGTGTTTCATGTGGGCATAGGCTATCATGGTGGTTTAAGATTAATATGGTGTTTCTTTTTTTAAATCCTTCTTATTACTTCCTGTCCCCTGAGAAGGTCAGAGGTAGAGCACTGCTTTAAATGACTATTTCATGGATGCATGTACTGTATATTGTGTAAGCAGACAGGTGGTAGATCAAACTCATAGTAGGCCTGGCTATTGCTCTGAGATCCTTATCTATGTTTTGAATTTTGCCATGTGTGCAGTATTTTACTTTCTCACACACAATGCACATTTTGTGTTTATTTCAGTATTGATTAAAAGATGATACTTTTCACTTGTACTCTACATTTACAATATATTTTAACCTGACTTTGTAAAGCAGATTAAGCCAAATGTGAAATATTACAATATAAAACGAAATTTGTTTCAATAGCTCCTCAGACTAATATTTAATTCCTGAGAAATGTAATGCTTGGATTTATTCTTTTATCTAAATATTGATACCTAGCATTTATATTCATGCAAATTGTCATTATAATTTGTGAACAGTCACATGCCTGTAAAAAAAGTTTTACTATTTCACAGTAACTCTCCTTTAAACAAGAATATAACGTGGAATAGAATGATAATGCCCCATTTCTTATGCCCCATAAGAAATGAATTTATTAGTTTTCCAATAAATTCTGAGGAATCACAGCATTGTGATTTTGACTGTCCTGAGATAGAGACAGGTTAATCTTTTCCTACTGAAAAGATAAGAGAGACACCTGGGAAGTGAGATAATAATATCATTTCTTGTTTTTGTATTTTTGCAAACTATGCAGTCCAGTGTCTTGAAGTTAGCTTTGCGCCCAAATATATAAAGATGCTGCCTGGCCTTGGTCAGTTAGATAAAGGGCATGTATTTTGTCACGGACGTCCAAAGGGACTACCCGTGGAGAGCAGGAGAGCGGAAAAAGACCCACACGCGTAGCGGCGAGATGGGAAAAAGGCCCGGGCTCGTTAGTGCAAAGAGTTCAGGAATGCCGTATAGAAACCTATGCCCTCAGGTAGCGGACGTGGGGCGACCTGGTGCTAGGCGGGTCTCAGGACATCCGAACGTCAATGCTGAGCCAAGGCAGAGTGCAAGACCCGGAAATATATAGCCCAAGGGAAAGAGAGAGACCGGAAGGACAGCAGACCAGAAACTAGGGACAGGACAGAGAAGGAGCGCCCTCTGGCTACAGAGGGCGTGACATATTTGGTATGCTGGCTGTATGCCCAGAACATGAAAAGAACTAACTGTTGTCTAGCCTGCAACTTAGATATAATTAATTGGCATGTGTTGCTGTCTTATCATTTGTTTAGAATGTGTCATAGTAACTGGTTTTGTTTTAAGGTATAAAGGACCATCTTCAGCTACTTATTTCTAAGTCTGGTGGTTGCAAGCCAGACTTCCATATGCATATGAAATAAAGAGACTTCTGCTTCACAGACACCTGAACTTTGTCATTTGTATGACACAACACTACTGATGATGTGTGAATGCAGTATAAGAGAAACCACAGGTAGAAACACTTGATGACTGCAGTTACTAACTGTGAGACTATGACTGAATGTGTCTGAGTCAAAAAAAGCTCCTGAAAGGTCACAGCTAAGTAGTTTTATTACCGTGGGTTCACTTTTTCATTTATTTTACCTTAACTAGAATAATTTAATTGGGGTAAAATTTAAAAGTTCTAATTGTGGACCAGTTATATAGTTGAAATTCTACTGTGAAATTTGATAATCAAGAATAATAGCCAATCTGTCCTTTGACAGTAACTGAAGTGCTTTTTGTGCTGGGAATTTCCCAAGGGTCTTTAAAAAACCAGTCTCCAAGCATTTCCTTCATAAAATAAAAACATTATATTGTTTGAAAGTGTGATAAAGGTAAATGACATCCAATATGACTAATTATATGTTTCAAAGAAAATAGGCACAATATCTAAGAGTCATGAAGCTCAGTACAGACAAAATTGAAGGAAATTAGAATCAGAAGAGCAAAGTCTCATCAGGAAAGGATCACTTTGGCTGTGCAGGTGGTTTTATCAGCATGGAATTCTATTATCAGAACAGCTACAGTAGATGTCCTGTAGAAGTTAGTCACTACAAGTTAGTAGCTAATTTATTGTGTATTTGTATATGTCATTCAGCTGCTTCGTGAAAGAAGTCAGAGAGTTAGTTTCAACAACATGGCTAGATACACTAGCTATACTGTACTATCACAACACCTTGTGTAAAGAAATGCTGCTTGTTTTGAATTTTAAATGCATTTCCACTCAGCTTACACTTGTGGCCTCTGGTTGTTTTTTCCCTGTTAATGCTGGAGATGTTCACCAGTTTGACTTTGTCAGAGCCTTTGAGGTTTCTGCATTCTTGGATCAGGTAACTCTCACCATACTGGTACATTATACAATTTGAACATAACATCACTTAAAATCTATACGTTTGATTATATATCCTAAAAATGTATTTGCATTTTTGTTGTTTTCTCAGATTGTCTGGATGACGTATAAAATATTTATTTGATAATAATGACCTTCAAATCGTTTATACAGCAGAATACATTTGGAACAATTTGATTGTAAGTACCTTGCCCAGGTGTACAATAATAGAGTCCTACCTGGGATTTGAACCCAGAACCATCTGCTCTAGAGCCCTAACCACTAATTCAAATATTATGAGTGTGAACATTTATCGTAATTTGTTATGTTTCCGGTTGAGTCGAAGGTAGATGATGAGTTATTTATGATCACTTGTACGTAAATTATAAAAACAGATCTTGCACCATTGAAACCGTGGTGATCTAAGATTGATCTGCTCTTTCTCTGACTATTTCAGAGAGAGATCTTACAGACAAAGCGAACATTTTAAGAGAAAAGGGTATTACACACTTATTAATTAATAAGTTATTAATTAACTTATTAATTCCAGGTTTTTAGTTTTGGGGATTTGTTTAAAACTACTCCACAGAGTAACACATTTCTTTATGATTCATACCTGATTGGCTTTTTATATTACATTCAGATTAGGCAGAGCTCTGTCTCGGTCTTTGTAAAACCCCCCACTCCTTTGTATTTATGTCTGATGATGCTGTTTGGCAATAACATTTTATACAAATGTAAAATGTAACATTGGTTCAAAATACATTGATGTACTGTAGATGAATCTGAGATTTTGGAGATGAATTAAGATAAATGAAGCATAATGGTATTTTGAATTTAATGTGGAAGTATTTCTGGGTATAACACCCTTAGTAAGTGTAAGTGACAACAACAGCCAGAATGTACAGATTGGTTTTTGGGGTTAAAGATGAGCTAAACCAAATCTCTGAGAGTATCACCTGTATCGCTGTATCACCTGCAAGTACACATCTAACACCACACTCATTCAAGGCCCCTCAGGACAATTCCGGATCACCCAGATGGCATCTTGTACCTCCAGCAACCTTATCTACTGTATCTCTTGCAGTAAATACCCAGCCATTCACACTGGAGAAACAGAAAGGAGACTCGGAGACCGCTTCAGAGAACATGTTAGGGCTGTGAAGATTAAAGATCTCTCTAATCCCATTGTTTCCCATTTCACCTCTGACAGCCACGACCACTCTAATCTCTCCATCTGTGTTCTCAAAGACGGTTTTCCAAACTCATACATCAGAAAGACTACAGAAACCAAAATTGTCCTGCAGCTAGGATCACACCTTTCCCCTTCTCTTAATGACAGACTACTTTTCTTCTAAATTTTCTCCATTCATTGAAGGTTTCATTTCCCACCTCTCTATACCTTTTCTGACTTGACACCTCTTGATTGGCCTCTCTTTCTGTCCCCTGCTCCAACCTCTCGCTCCTCCTCTCTCCCAGCCTTTTTTCTCCTGTTACATTACCTTTGCTTACTGCCTTGTTTCTCTCACACCTGAAGAAGGCTCCACGGCTGAAACGTTGTGTTTTCTTTCTTCTTTTTTTCAGCATGGAATAAACCTATTACTTGTTCCTTTGCAGCCTACGCATGCTTACGCAGCTAAGCACCTGAACTACTCATTAAGCTGTAGTTCATTAAGCTGTAATTATAGTGTTAAAGGCAGAGCTATAATCAATGAATACCATTCTTACATATACTGTATGTTTTAATCATCCAAATGAGCCATGGCAGTGTGAAGAGCCAGGGAAATAGTGTCCTCAGTGGACCTGTTATGCCGGTATGCAAACTGCAGGAGGTATAAGCACTCAGGTACCATTGTGTTAATATACCATATGTTAATGACCAGCCTTTCAAAGCATTTCATTACGGTAGATGTGAGCGCTACCGGTCTGTAATCATTAAAAAATGTTGCAGTATTTTTCTCCGGCAATGAAATAAAACACATGGGAACGGAAGAATGTAAGAGTGAAAAATTAAAAATGTCAGTAAAAACCATGGGCAATTGGTCTGACGGGACTTAAGGACCCATCAAGGTATGCCTTTTGGGTCAGTTGCCTTCCATATGTTCACCCTTCTGAAAGTTGCCCTGACCTCAGCCTCTGAGACAGACACGGCTGTATTATCAGCGGCTGGGAACACTGGTGCCGGCAGTTCAGTGAATTCCTTCTTCGAACGAGCATAAGAGGCACTCAAGGGCACCATAGGCACATGGAACGAGCCTGTGTGTCTCTATAAGAGGTGCATATGAGGAGGAGGCGACAAGGACTTTCTGCCGCTGATGGAATTTATGTTGATTGGGTCTTAATGACCCTCCAAGAAGATAATGAATTGATCATTCTATGACCTAAGAGAGGAATGAGGGTCAGAGAGAAAAGGAGTGAGGAGCTATCACAGGGGCCAATCCGATCTCCGGTGAAATCTGTTGTAGAAGACCCTATGCAGGACGGTATAATCTGGAAGTGACTGGAGAAGGACATCAGGGAAGACACGGTGAGGAATGGACGGGATAACGGACAGCAGGGTGGTGAAGACAATGATCCAGTGCATGGGAGGAGTGCAGGCGAACGAGTCCAGAAAGGAAGTCCAAGGGGGTAGTAAGATGCAGTCCAAAATCCAGAAGCCAGGAGATCCATCAGAGATGCAGACGATTAAAAACAGGAACAGGGAACTGGGACCAGGAACACGAAGGGTTAAAATCAAAACGGGGCAAGGTGCTCCAAGCCCCGGACTCAGAAGTCAGGACACCGTGATAAAGCCTATGTCCTTAGGCTACTCCTCAGCACGGTGATGGGTGTCTGTCTGCCAAAGCTGAGCCCAGAACAACTAACAACAAATAAGGAAACGGGGATAGGAAACAGCTGGGACAAATAAGGCTGGAGAACACAGCAAAAAAGGTAGGAGCACCCTCTAGAGGAGGGCTGACAATCATGACAGGAACAAACAGGGAAGATTGAGGGCAATGAGGCAGAATAATTGGAGTAATTGAAGAGGAGGGAACAGTGAGGGCAGGAATTACAAATAATGCATGTAATAGGGGCTAAGCCAGCCAACGGACGATAATAGAAGTCAGAATTTAGTACTCTGTACTGGAAGCTATAGCTCCACTGCTGTAGGCAGGCTGTGTGCTGAGCTGCAAAGAGTAAGTAAGGTGTAGGCTGACACCATTGTCAGGTGGAACAGCAGCAGAAAAGGGGAAGACATAATAATAATAATAATAATAATAATAAACTTTATTTTATATAGCACCTTTAAAGGTGGCTTCTCAAAGCGCTTTACAGGATGACAATAACAATAAATAAGAAGACTACAACAATAAATAAGAAGATTTCACAAGATAGGAGACAATTATAATTACAACAATACAACAATAACAATAGAGGAGACCGTGGAAGGTGGTATTAAGAAGAGCAGAGGGGTGAAGAATGGAACCAGTTAAGTAAAGGCTTTTCTGAAGAAGAAGGTTTTGAGTCTGGATTTGAAGGAGTTTAGAGAAGGTGACTCTCTAATATCCTTGGGCAAAGAGTTCCAGAGCTTGGGGGCATAGCAGGAGAAGGCCCTGTCGCCCATACAATGTAGACGGGCTTGGGGGACAGTAAGGAGGGCAGAATTTGAAGAGCGGAGGTTGCGAGGTGGGGAGTAGGGCGATAAAAGTTCAGACAGGTATTGAGGTGCCAAGCCATGTAAAGCCTTATAGGTGAGCATGAGGATTTTAAAGTCTACGCTGAATTTGACCGGAAGCCAGTGCAAGGACTCCAGGATAGGAGTAATGTGAACACTTGCACTAGACCTGGTCAGGATTCTGGCTGCTGAATTTTAACATACTGCAGCTTGTTCAGAGTAGATTTAGATACCCCAGGGAGTAGAGCATTGCAGTAGTCAATTCGAGAGAATACAAATATGTTGATCAGCTTTTCAGCCACAGTTAATGATAGCATAGGGCGTAGTCTTGCGATATTTCTAAGGTGAAAAAAAGATGTTTTGACAGTATGCTGTACATGTGGGTCGAATGTTAAGCCAGAATCGAATATAACCCCGCTCAAGTACAGAGCCATCTACAGACAGGGTTACAGGACTGGCTTTACAAAGTTGATGGGGGGTACCAATAAGCATGACTTCAGTCTTGACATGACATGAGAACACAAGATCTGGGACATGGTGGGTAGGATACCTGACATCAAGGAAGGGACAGAAAGGATGTGAGGTTAGAGAGACAGAGAAGGGCAGGACACATTGCTGGGACTGAACGTGTGATGGGTAGGTTTACCTGATACTGATGAAAAGTGGAAGTGGGGGACAAGGGTCCAACAGGGTACCACGTAGGATGCCAATAGGGAAGGAAGGGAATGGAAGGGGACCATCTGCCACTGCTCCCTGGGACATCTGAAAGACCAAGTACCACAGTCCTGGAGCTGGATGCAGCAAGAGAATAGATAGAGTATCATAACCCATGACTGGACCCAGAAGGGGGTGAGAAAGCAAGTACTGGAAGCACAGAAAGGGGAAGAGAAGATGTTGTGGAGAAAGGAAAAGAGACAATAACACAGAAAAAAATTGCTGTGGCTCAAGGGTTCAATGGGTAGCACGGCCAGTGCTGAAGAGTTGAAGAGAGAATGGGGGAACAGCAGGGAATCAAAAGGGGTGAAAGAGCACAAAGGAAGGAGACAATGGATGAGCATGAAAGAGAAGGCAGCGTGCAATCTTCAAAACGAGGCAAGAGAAAAAGAGGAACATCGCTGTCTCGCCAGTAAGTGGGTTGCTTTCCATTGAAGTGGAGGAAAAGGGTTTTTTCTTGGAATTGCACTGGGAAAATGGGAAAAGCCACAAAGAGCTGAATGTTAAGTTGTTTTGCAAGAGCAAGCACTAAATTTGGGGAGGATGGCCAGAGAGGAATGGAGTGGGATGGAAGGAGCTGGGTCAATCCTGGAGAAAGCAGCAGTGAAGAGGATGAAATATAGGATAGAGGAAAATATGCTGTAGGTAAGGGCTTTGACACCAACAAAATGCAGTAGTAAGGTTCAGTGCTCAAGGCTCCCAGGAGGAATTGGAGTATTCATGCTACTGTCCATGGTACTTATAGTACAATGATTTAAAGCAATAAAATACAAGTTTAGTAATAGTAAAATTCAAGAAGTCTAGGAAATGGACACCAGCACTGCTCTGTGTTGGGCACTAGGAGAGGAACAGAAAATGTAGGATGCACACTGAGCCGGTGGTAGAAAGCAGGACAGACCTTGGACCAAGATGGTGACATCAGGAGCCACAGGGGCCAGAAGAGTGGAGCTGAAGACAGGCTGAAGATGAGCTGGGACTCTGGGGACAGAAGTAGAATGGCAGGTAGAAGGGACAGCAGGAATTAGATTCGCTGTTGAGGAATATAGAGGAGATAGATCTCTTCTATCTTCCTCCAGATAGAGGTCTATTAGGTCAATGCCTAATAGCTTTGATAGATCAGATCATGAGGGTTTTGAGAAAATGAGGGGTAACTGGAATTTGTTACCAAGTCATTTTGGTCACCAGAGGACAGTAAAGAGAGAAAGGGTCGTAAGATACCTGGTTGAGCTGTGGTTTGCGCACTGAACAATCCTGGAGACAAGGAAGCAGCATCAGAAGTAACAGTGTTCCAAAGAAGAAACCAGGGCTGCAAGTAAAAAGCTGTTGGTTTTAAACTGAAAGAGCAAGAGGGTAGAGCTGAGGCCTGAGACTCCGACTGAGACTCTAGAAGAAGGCTTTGGTTTTCAACAGAACAAGGGGGAATTAAATGCACATCTAGAGATGGGGATGAAGAAAGAAGAGGGGGACACTTGACAACTGGGTACAAAATTACCAATATTTGATGCAACACAAAGTAAAGAAACCTGGAGAGAAGATGGAATGTGGGGAACATTATGACAGAAGACCTGAAAGGCAGAGACACAGGTAGCACCAGGGGTTCTGCATGAGGCTGGAATCAACATGACTAGTGGTTTCATTTTTTTTTCCTTTCCGACTCACTTCCACTTTTCTCCTTGCTTCTATTTTTTTCTTTAGTTTGTAAATTTGTAAGCTTTTGTAAGTTTTTTACACAGAGTTCAGGTTCTTATTCTGGGAATACTTTACCAAACACCATACTACCAGGACAGTTGCTTCTGATAAAACAACAAAATGTTTTTTTTTCTTTAGAAAAAATTGCTTAGTTTCATTTAAAAGTAGCCTTAATTGGATTTACATAATAGTCAGTATTATGTTGTACACATTTGTAGAAATTGCTGTATGCATGTATGAACCCTAGGAGGTGTTCTGACAGTTTTTACCTTTAGTTTTAGATTGACTTAGCCACACTAATATTTCCCACTTTTTTTTCTCTTGTTGGGTTTTTTTATTTCATTCACTGTATGTTTTGAGTCATTCTCATACTCCAAGGTGAAGTGCAGCCCAATAATAATAGAAGCCTTTATGCTGTATGTACAAAAGCAAATTGTTCCTATAAATATCAGAGTTAATTCTGCCAGATCATGTACTGTAAAATACTCTATCCAGTGAGCATTAAAATATGAACTGTTTCATTTTCTTCTGAACCTGACTACAACATGGGGGTCAGTATAGCAGTAGAGATACTGTACATCAACTGGAGAAGATGGGGAACCCTTCCTGTTCATCATGAATTAGGCAATTTAGCATAGCCAATCAGCCAATTAGTATTGACTGGGGAGGATGTAACTGGGACACAAGAAGAAAAACTTCACTAACTCAGGAATAACATTCAAATCCAAGTACATGTAAGTAAATAAGAAGTGCGATCATTTTTGTAATTATATTTGTGTTGCTGCTAAGTCATTGTACAGGTAGGTTCAACACAATACCTAGTTAAAACTTAAAAAGATATAGTGTTAGTGTACAGTAGGATGCTTAAATGTCAACATTCTGAACTATTACCAATAATCCCGTATGTTTAATATAGTGTGCTAATATCTGATGACAAGACAAAATTCTTGACAGTCATGCTTCCACCACAAAATCTTACCAGTGGAAGATATTTTAGGAGCCCTGAAATATCAGGTGTAATTAAATCACATTTTTTCTGATCAGCATAATATGAAAATTAGATTTCCACAGTTTGCAAAAGAAGTTAACCACAAAATGCTATTTCTGTTGTAGGCACCCACAGCGTATGTTTTCTACGGTGTATCTACGTTTACCACAAAAGTGACTGAGTGAAGGTATCATTTCCTGCCCATGTCCCCTGTCTTTCTTTCCAAAGGTTTTTGCTGTAAATTCTATCCATCTCAGTGGTAGCTTCTGTGGGGCTTTCCACTGCGCAAGTGGGCAGTTAAGTGTGGGCCCAGTTGAAATGGGAAGACCCCTCTTGCCATCCAGATCCTATAAAACATGGACAAGGTCCAGCAGGAGTATAGGGGATCCATCAACTGTGAGAAGATCAGTCTGAACCCAGCACCAGTTCTGAAGTTTGAAAGATGAAATCCACAGTCTTGGTCATCCAACTTGTTCTTCTTGGAGCCTTATGTTCAGTGATATTCTGCGAGAGTAAGTTTTCTACATCTTTCAAGTATTGTTATGATTTAGAAGGTGTAAGAAACTCAAAGAAAACAGGTAGTGCATACTTCAATTTTATAGCACGGTAAATTCAAAAATAACTAAGTATTAGTTAAGTATTTTATATCTAGCTTATGACTGAATTTTAAAGACTTACTTAAAGTAGTGTTACAGTAGCAGGCAATTGCAACACATATTATTTACTTGTCAATTACTATCTAGGCTCAAATAAAGTAGTTGATATTTTTACACAATAAAAGATTCCAAACAGGCAACTAACTAGTTGTTATACTGAATTATTCCATATCAAGTTCACAGCTGAATTTAATAAAATTATTTAAAGCATCAGTGACAGAATTTTTTAACAAATAAAAATGTGCTTCATTATACTCTGGAACAGTAGAAACACAACACATTTCCTGTTTGTTTCACATGCTTCTGGTGCGTGAGTAAAAAGAACATTTAAAAGTCTACCTTCTGCGTGTGACAAGTTTTGCTGTAAATGTGAGTTCAATATAATTACAGGCTTGAAATTAATTCCACTAATAAGTTTCTAATTTGAATAAATGCTATTATCAAAAATTTTCATTTTTTATATATCAGTGAAATGTCAGTAACTGTCATAATTGAACACAATAATTTAGCAAACTCATCAACCAAAATAAAATGCTGTAAAACTTTAAATATGGAATTAAATTGTATTTCTGTTAAATATTAATGTCATTTATTTTTACATTTGTTTTCAAATTGTAAAGATTAATTTCTTTCATAATACTTAAAAAAACGCTTACAAGTCTACTACATATATTCATAGAAATACATTTTTCATTCGTGTGACCCTTGTTCTTTTTCATTAGTATTACAGTATGTTAAACACGTAATATAATAATATCCTGTACTTGTAATAATCTGAAGTATTGTTTTGTTTTGTTTTGTTTTAGACAGCCATGGACCGAGCCTATGTTGCTTTGATTTCTACCCGAAGAGGCTTCCCATTAAGGCTCTGGCCACTTATAAGAACACAAGCTCTGAGTGCCTCGTGAATGCTGTCATGTAAGTTTTCTAGAGACTCTTGCTATCAGGTGAACATGATTAATCATGGAATAAATAATGGTATTTCAGCATGATAATCCAATTCATCACCACAAATAAACTATGGTTAAATGTAGTTAACCATAACTTTTTATTATTCTATTATGCCATATAATGTGCTTCTTCTGTAGCTCCATAAAACTGGCAAGTGTCTCTCACATGGTAGGAAAGAAAGCTTATGTGAAGGAGTGAAAGAATATTGTAGTCCGGGACATCGGGATTTGTCTTCTGATCAAGACTTCAGGCTAACAGCCTTCTTATAAAGTGCGTGATGTAATAAGGCATCACATTAATTGGCTCGTGCTTTTAAGGTTTAGAAATACTACATAAGCATCAAAGAATTTTACATTACAAGGATTGTTTCTTTGTTGTATGAGAGGGCTGGATAAAAGCATCAAAATGACAAGCTCAGCCTCACATGCAGTAAAGAATGTAGATGGATAACATAAAATATTGCAATACTTAAAAAAGTTAGTAAAAGACTCATCTGCAAGTTTCTATATTTTACTGAAGCTTTTACACACAGTATTTTATGATTAATATAAAATATGTGATTTTGTTACAATTACAGTATATAGCAATTACACATGCTTGCACATTACTTCTGAAAAGTAGTTATAAAGTTCTGTAGCATATTGCTGTTGAATCTGATATTAATTTATGAGAAGAAATAGTCACTGATGAAGCATTTTGAGTAATTTTAAAACAGATGTTTCACAGTAGAGTCTAGATAAAAAACATTCTAAATCGTTTCATATATGAAAAGTCTGCAGTAGTGTATGTTTTGTATGAACTAAAATAAACTCTTCATTAAAAAGGATCCACAGAATATACTGAAAATACAATATCTAAACATGTTATTAATTGTTGTTGTTTTTGATTTGCAGATTTGTCACAAGAGCCGGTAAAGAAATTTGCGTTGACGCTAAACCTTCTTGGGTCAAGAAACATGTTAAAACCCTTGATAACCTTTCAAAAGTACAAATTGATGACTCTCCTAGAAAATAAAGTGTTTAAATCTATCACTAATAGTATCACTGCAATCTCAGATTTTTCTGAAATAAGATTTAAGGTATAAAGCATGTGTGGTTTCCAAAATTTAAAAAAATAAAGTGTGCAAACTATTTTAAAACAAATGTTACAAAATATTATTCTTAATACTTTTATTTATAGCTGTCTAGCTGAAAGACATGATTAAGATACGACATGATCCCTGATCTCTGATGATAACTTAATAAAGGCGATACATGTATGTACAGCTGTCTGTAGATGTTAATTTGTAGATGTCTGTAGATATGGGAAGCAGAATTAAAAGTTGTTCAGTGTTCTCACATTGTGAAGCAGCTGGAGTTATGCATTGTTACTAAGAGTTATTCCTGTTTCATTTTTGCAAAATGCAGTTTCTGAATTAAAATTGTAAGTTAAATAAAGATATGAATGTATAAAATAAAAGAAAATTTTCTCATGAATTTTTAACTCTTTTTCATCTACTTAAATTTTTCACTTGTTCATCTGTTTAATGATGGGAGCACTGTGATGTTATTTATGTTTTCATTGGAAACCATCACCTGAGCTTCTAAAAGAGGTGCCAAAGTTGTGGTTATACAGTATGTGTAAGGATTTTAAAAAATGGTATTAACCTCAAAAGCCCTAAAATTATGAATTTTCTGTTTTAAGAGACATCCTATGCAGTGAAGTATTCATCCATAGAAACAATGAAAGTACCCATGCAAATTAAACACATCAAACACATAAACACTGAATATTTTAAGAGAAATTAACTTCTGATTAAAGAACTGCACCTAGTATCGTAAAACTATTTGGAAAAAAATAATATTATAATCACTAAATTGATACTTTTATAAGTATTCAACAGATTTACAGCTTCTCTTTTATTTTTACTTTACTACAGTTGTGAATTATACAGTAGCTTGCTCAGTGTTACGACAGTATTCCCGTTGAGTGTGCAATTAAGACCCAATGAGTGATGGTATAATCCGGAAGAGAATGGAGACGGACATCAGGGGAAAGCACAGCAGGGTTTATTCGGGTTGACAGACAGTGTGCGGCGATCGCAGTGATCCGGTGCACACGGGGGAGAAAGTAAAGACAACCAAGTCCAGACAGGTCCAAAAGGGGTAGTCAGGGCGCAGTCCGTAATCCAATAGCCGGGAGATCCATCCAAGACAAAGACAATTAAAATCCAGGGAACGGGGAACAAGGACCAGGAACGCGGAAGATAAAACACATAACGGGACAGGCGCTCCGACAGGACGTGGGGATGAAAGCCTATGCCTAAAATCTAAACTAAAATCAATACCAAAAGGGTAATGGCGCCCTCTAGAGGAAGGATGATGACCGTGACATCTTGACTTGCTTGACAAGTGTTTAATGGGTAGCCTATCCGCTAGTGGTTTTATGAAATGAAAGACATCGATGTTTGGCTTAATTTTCAGATGTTTCGATACACAATAGCTGTGAGATTAAAGGAGAAATAAAAACAGTGTTATCTGCCGGACATTTAAAAACAGCACTGCCACAAAAAAAAAAACCTTTCTGGAATTTGAAATCAACCAGTGTCAAAAACACTCATCGTATTTGAGGGTATTTTAGAGTTTATTAAACTATAAAAAAAACTTTAACAAATATATTAAGTAATAAAAGCAATATTTAACAAGCAATAGTATTTATATGAATCAAGTAAAACAGAAAAGTAAAAAAAAATAAAAATGGTTTGATAAAAAAACACTGCAGATGTGAGCACATTTACTGTACAGTATGTCTAGCATAATAGGGGAATATACAATATGCAAAAAAGAACACACTTTAGTTTAAATGCACGAAATCTGAAAAATACACATACAGTAGCTTAAATATTTCTGATTATTGACTTCACTCAGTACTAATTTCTGCTTTCAATGTCCTAGTATATTACAGCTGACTTTTAACACTGACTCTTTTGTCCAACACACAACTTTTGTGGTGCTGTAGCCTTCATTTGCCACATTGTAGAGAGAGTAGAGTAGTTTATTGCCTTATGTACACGTACATTGGAATTCTTAATAGCGCTGATCTCTCGGGACATAGTACAACAGACAACAGAACACAGTGTACTGTAGACAACAGCAGAAACAATAAATATGTTGTGGGAAAAAAAGATGTAGTAGGGAGTTCCCTTTTCAGGCCATAAAGGCTCATGGGGAATGGAGGGCAAGGGCCCACATTTTACTCAGCCATCTGATACTGGAGGTGGAGGTGATGTGGTCAGCATCATGCTCCTGCCAGCCTATTACCCCCAGAAGGATTAACCCCTGATACTCATTTGGAAAGCAGGCTGAGTGGACCTGGGAGCTGTCTGGAAGGAATTAGACTAAGCAACATCGCTTAGCCCTACCTGGGATTTAACCCGGGACCTTCCAGTCAGGAACTAGACACCCTTGCTGTCTGAGCTACCACGTCTCCCTCAATATGTAGTAGTGAGACAAAAAGAATGGCAGACTATGTAAAAATTATGTGTATTAAGGCCCTGCAGTTAGCTGTTGAGGATGCATACTGCAGTGGGATAGAAGCTATTCTTGAGTTTAGTGATCCTTGCTTTAAAAGTGCGGTAACGCTTACCAGAGGGCAGGGAGGAGAACAGTTTGTGTTTGGGATGGCTGGGATCCTGAATGATGTATCAGGGCTTTATTGCAACAGTGGATGGTGTGGGACTCATTGATTGATGGTAAATCACATCCTATATTCCTCTGTGCCATTCCCACAACCCTTTGTAGTGCAATCCTTTGTATTGTTTGTATAATCAAACTAAAACAGCCAGACAGCAGCTGTTTTCCAGACTTTTGAGAGCTACAGTAACTCTAAATGCCACGTTAAGCATGATGCCTGCTAGGAAAAACATACAAGAGGAGAGGAATTGAAAAGGGATCCCAGGATATTCAGACTAGTAAATTGGAGCTAAAACATGACAGATGGGACTAGGTGGAATTTAATATGGACAAACTTTTGCTTTGGATAAATTATATGTTATGAGCTCCATTATACTGGAGAGCAAAAGGAAGCCATTTTAGTGCTACAAGGGTAGTGTCTCTGTGTGCAGCTCTTTGCAGCTGTAAAGGAAAGAGCAAAAAAGATTAACCTAAAAGAGGTACCTGTGCTATGGATATGTTGGTCAGAAATTATTGACAGGAAAAGGTACAGTAAAAAAGGGGGATATGGTGTAATGTAAAACTTGATTAAACACTTTTCACATTTGTTAACTAAAGGTGATTATAGTTGGCCTATCACCAGGGCCTAATGGTATTTCCCCTTTTGAACCTAAGGAAATACAGAATGTTATTCATTAACCTTTGTCATGGAAATATAACTATCAAGGAAGCCACAAGAGAGAGTTCTCACCTGAGTAAGGTCTTTATTTCAATATTGCAATATTGGGAGCCCTGCTGCCACTTCGCAAAGTGCAACCAGAGACTCAATTTGTTACAGGCAGTACAGGGTTTTTATAAGACGTTGCGCTGTAAAAAAGCTCAGTGCTTTGTCCCTTCAAAAACTTCCCCTTTCCCTTAGACAAAACAGATTACATCATAGAGCGAGAGAAGAAGCACTAGATTTGTTATTCAAAGCTAATCAGTTACTTTCAGCTAATTCTAACGACCCAGACAGCATATATTGTTTTGGTACATTGTCTTCTAAAGTAACCTAAACAGTGTACTTTGTTGACGCACTGTTTTCTAAAATTCTGCACGTACTGTAGCACAGCAATTACATCCTTGAAATATATTATCTAAAAGCACCAATATATTTTTTGCAAAGCTCTCTACATTTTAAGAATCAATTTACTTATTAGATTTCCACTTCACCTTTTACTAGGATGTTTTAACTTCACTAAACTTGTAAGTGGGGACAAAACAGAAGTGCAACAGACCAACTAATCTCACTCCCTCCAGTGGTACATTCCTGAAATATCATTTTTTAAAATGATGTCATTATTAAAAGAGACATCAGCAATAAGAAAGAGAAGATCTTCTTTAACATACTTGAATTATTTGAACAAGCAACAAGACACTTTTTTAAATTCCAGAGAACTTTTGATATGGTCCATCATGACAGTTTTTTTTTTCAAACTAAAAGCCAGTGGAATCCAAGGTAATGAATGAACATGGATTAAAGTGTGGTTAACAGACAGTCATGTTAAAAGTTTATACAGTCCTATGTGATAAGAGAGCAGGTTCAGATAAGGTGGTAGACAGCTGTGGGGAATGTCCTGCCGCCACTAATCATTTGACCAATTGGTTTTGAGACAGCTAAAAACCAGAAAAAGGAGCATCCATATCCTGTTGATTTCTGTTGTCTCAGTGGAGAAGTAAGAAGCAAGAGAGAAAATGACTGACCTAATTGTTTGTTGTGATTTTTGGAAAGTCCTTTATTTTTCTGGGTTAAAGAGTTGGTATTTTGATGCCAGTTAGCATCTTATGCAGTAGCTGCCTTATTTTATTTATATAGAGGAAACACAGAGGAAGAAATTGAGGTAGAGCTCAAGGAGTTGCTAGGATTTTTTGTGTTACGCAAGGTATTGTTGTGGAAGCTTAATTTCACTATGAAATAAAATAGCACATCTTTTTAAACTTTATGATTTTGTGATAGTCTGTTTTCCGGAGATCCACCAATTAAAATACACGTGTTATTGAACTGCATCCCCGGCAGTGTCAAAGGGTATAACCTCTGAATGAGCTCACGTAAGCAGAGGTGTACCACAAGTATCTGTATACAGAAGTAGGAGTGCCTAACACAGAAGCAGCAGAGCAGTAGAAAATGACTTTAAAAACATGGATTAAGGCACATAAGCAGGAAGAAGGAACTACAGTATTTGCATTTTATTTGGGTGATTCTGAACTGCAGAAAGCTGTATGTATATACAGTATAACATGCATTTATTTCAAGGAAAAGATTAACATGATTTTCATAATGTTTGTAAGAACTTGTTTTTAGGATATTGTTTAAGATAGTATTGATTTTGATCACAATGCCACATAAATGGCATTGCTCAACTCAGGGGAGTTTTCTAATGCAGAGCACACTTTGACAACATGTTTTTTTACCATTACATAGACCAGCTAACAATTCTTTTTATAATCAATCTGAGTTCACAAATAAAGGTAACCACATAAACCTATTTCTGTTACAGGCCCATGTGATATGCCATACCTACAGTACCTTTACCACAGAACTGACGTTTCCTGTCCAATTCCTTTATCTTACTTACCCAAGGCCTTAATATAACTTCTATCTTCCTCCCTTAAAGTGATAGTTTCTATGCTCAATGTACTATTGTAGCAGTAAACTGAGGATCTAAGAACTGTGAAGACCAGTCTGAGCTCAGCACAGTGCTGTAGTTTGAAAGATGAAATCCACAGCCCTCATTATCCAAGTTCTTCTTCTTGCTTTGTGTTCGGTGATACCCTGTCTGTGTAAGTACAGTATATTGCAATTTACAAACTTTGTTGTAGAAGACCAAAGAAAGCAGTTAATAATACACGCTTTAATTTTATAGCACAATAGATCTAAAAATGGGTTAAAACCTAGTTTTTATTTTGAAGTATACTATATTAAACTCATGGCTGAATTTCTTAAATTGACCAAAATCAGTGATGAAAGGATTTTGCAACACTGCAATCGATTCAAATGTGATCATTCATCATGTTCTGAATTTTTAGTACAACACAATAATATTTCCTGTTTATATGCTTCTGACGTATGATGTAAAAACAATTAAATGTAAAATTGTGCTTTTCTTTGAAGTACAGCACATTCACCGTTTTGTCCACTCAAAAAGAAAAGCAAATGTATTAGAACAGTTCTGCATGGAAAAAGGAAAACATTTAATATGTAACTAAACTGGGGTTTTGTTAGGTATTAATGATATTTAATTTATTTTTCATTGTGTTTGTTTGCTTTCAAAATCTAACACTTAGCAAAGTACTAACATAATAATTATCATAACAACAATTAACATAAGAATGACATCATCTCTTTCAAACTGCTATCACAACTGCACACAAGCATCTACTGTACATATATTCATAGAAATGCCTTTTTTTCATCATTGTAACCCTTGTTCTTTTCATTTGTGTTTTTTGGAAATGTGTCCTCTGGATAAAGTCAAAGGAATGTGAAGAATCATGTTGTTTTACTTCCAGTACTTGTAATGATGTTTTGTTTTGTTTTAGACCCCTACATAGTGCCTTCATGTTGCTTTGCTTTCTACCCAAAGAGGCTTCCTATCACAACTCTGGTCACTTATAAGAACACAAGCTCAATATGCTTAAAGAAAGCTGTCATGTAAGTATTCTAGAGACTCTTTCATTGTCTTCGAGGAGATATGATTTATCATGGACTAAATTACAGCAGTTCATGGCACTCACCCAGTTCTTCACTTCTGATACTTCAAGGTTAAATTTAGTTAATGGTACTACTGTTTATTATTCTGTAATACTAAAGCAGGAACCTGTACTGTAGCTCTACAAGACTGAACATTTTGTTTTACATGGCAGTAGTCAGGCAAATTAAAGCAGCGCATACATATTGTATTCCAGTTGATCTGAGCTTGTCACCTGATCAGGATTAAGGGCAGCTGGCTACAGTATGTACAAAGTCTATAAGGTAATGAAACATCATATTAATGTAGCTTGAGTCACACCGTATTAAGAGTGTTATGCTAAGAGGGGTGTAACTTATTCATATTGGTGGCTGTACTGATTTTTTTCTTTCTTGTATGGACAATTCAAGTTAAGAAATGCTAAATAAGCCACATTGTATTTCTACAAAGACTGATACTTAAATGGTTGTAGTATAGGTATAGATGAAAGCAACTTAAATGTATTAAATATATTTATTAAATATAAGTAAAGGTATAAATATGGGACAGCACTTGGGGTGCTATCTACTGTATGTGGAGTTTATACAGTATGTTCTCCTTGTGTTCACATGGGTTTCCTCTGGGTGTTCTGCTTTCCTCTTGCAGTCCAAAAACATACTGGTAAATTAGCCCTGGTGTGAGTGTGAGAGGTTGTCTGTGTTTGCCCTGTGGCTAACTGGCATCCTGTCCAGGATGTACCCCAACTTTCCAGGCCACTGTGATCACAAATTGGATAAGCAGTTATTGAAAGTGACATGGTTTGATGATGATGCAAGTACTGTACATTGCATATGAAAATATACAATATAAAATACTTTTTACATAGTGTCATTAAGTCTGATACTACTTCATGGCAGCAAATAATCTTCTGAGAAAGCATTTTTAATCATTTAAACAATTACCATGCTTCACAATATGCTTCACAATTGTATTTATCTACATTTATAGTATAGATCTTTTCAGATATGAAACATTGATAGTCCCACTTCCTTTCTGTGGATTGAAACAAACACTTATTTAAAAAAAGGTACATACAGTAGTAATGCATTGTAAATGTATTATGAATTATTGTTGTTGATTTACAGATTTGTCACAAGAAGAGATAAAGAGCTTTGCGTTGATGCTAATCTTGCTTGGGTCAAGAAACACATTAAAACCCTTAATAAACTTTCCAAATTAAATGTTGAAAAGGCATCTGAAAATTCAAATTCAGAATCAGACATCTGGAAAATGGTACCCAAGAGTACAGCACCTTGGAGTACAGAGCCCCACAGTACAGCACTGCAGCATACAGCACCAACTGGTACAGAGCTGGAGAGAACAGTGCCCAAGAGAGCAGAACCAAGGAGTACAGAGAACCAGAGCACCGTTCCCTGGAAGATGACACCCAGTAGTACAGAGCCCAGGATGGTACACTGGGGAAAATATTGTCTAACGCATACGGATTCTTCTGTTATGGCCACAACATAACTATCTCCCTTTTGCAACTTTGCTATGTCATGTCCAAGATATAACTATGTCATGTGCATCAGATAAAACTATTTTCTCCATGGTTCCTTCCTGAGCTCCATCATCAAGAGCTACTGTAAAACCCGTCACTCATTAAATCATAGAGACCTTAGGTTCTTCTGATTGGGTTTTCTTCATTTAGAATTGCTCAGACATTATAATATAAGCTTATAATTTTTTGTTAAAAAATAGGTAAATTAAAATATGGAAGTGAAGAGTGGGCTGCATTCTGGTGCAGTGGTTAGCATTGCTGCCTCACCGAACAGGGGCTCTGGGCTCACTTTCTGGGGTGCTGTCTGCATGGAGTTTGTATGTTCTCCCTGTGTTTGTGTGGATTGCCTCCAGGTGCTACACTTTCTTCCTTTAGTCAAAAGTTAATTAATTTCTGGGAAAACTGGCCCTGGTGTGAGTTGTGTACAAGTTTGTGTGTATGGCTGTGTGTACACTGTGATAGATTGACATCCCATCTGGGGTATATTCTGCCTTGTGCAAGGATAGACTCCAGCTTCCCTGCAACCCTTTATTGGATGATGTGGTTAGAAAATGGATGGATGAAAGTTAACAGCTATATGAAAGGATGGATGTTAGTCTTCATGTTGCCATGTTTATTGTTAGTTGCCTAGTTATTTTAGAAAGTTCAAGTAGGTAGCTGCATCAGCATGCATAGGCTGCAAGGGAACAAGTTAAGGTTGATTTCATGCTGAAAAGAATAGAGACACAATGTTTCAACTGTGGAGCCTTCTTCAGGTACTACTGTAAGACAGTGGGAGCAGGAATGGGTTAAGTCATGCACTCCAATCTTGTGAGCAGTATTGGAAAGGTGTGCTGCCAGACTGGGCTGACCTGCAAGTTTTCTGCACCACTAGGATCAGACTTATGGTAAGGAAGACTAACACCAACCCCATCAGATTGGTACCTGAAACTAGGCAGTAGAACACAAAAGGTACAGGAGTATCTTTGTGTTACATAGGGAAGCAAACCATGACCCAGAAGATTATACTTGTTTGCTGTAGATTAAGAGAGTCACTGAAACTGAAAGTGACATGCAGTATGTGGCCTTAATTTGAAGTGAAGCTTTGGCACAAATATCCTCTAATAAAGAAAGCAGGATGTTATTTACATAATATCTGTGCATTTGAATGAAGTGGCTGAGCGACACAAAAAAGAGCATTAATGGCTGCTGGAGAAGAAAGATGAAGCAGATACTGTACCATGGTACTGTAGGTGATTTGGGTACAGGACACGACCATCTGACAAAGGGGTGCAGTACCTTACAGTTCATATAGCATTGCCCTGTTACAAGGAAGCCAGGCGATCAGGCTACATGGTTACGAAAGTTACAATTACTGCAGAATGTGGGATATGAAGTGAAACTATTTTGTACTTTTTTGCACTGAACTACTGTAGATTCTGCTGGTGGGGAATCTGCTGGGGAGCTGCCTCTGGACAGTTTTTATGCCCCCATTAATGCAGCTTCAGACTGCTGCCCTTTCTCCACCACTCTCACATGTGTGCATGATTCCCGTTCTCATGACACTTGCTCCTGGAGTTGTACATATTATGTGTGTCAGCCAGTCCAAGGCACTGGTGATCCCAAAGAGTGCTTGTTCTCCTTTAGGCACAGCAGGCACAGTGGAGGGAGTCCTCAGCCACCCTTGTCCCCAGATGTTATGTACAGTGATGTGTGTCTTTCATTTCAACACAGGGCTAGAGTATTACCTCTGGCACCTTGCATTCATACAGCTCCTCCTGCATGAAGTGATATTCTGGGGATGTTACTACCATCTCTTGACAATGCAGCTATCAGTGAAAACATATAAACAACATCCAACAACATCCAGCAGCGGATGGTGTGGATCTCACTGATCGATGGTAAATCACATCCTATATTCCTCTGTGCCGTTCCCACAACCCTTTGTAGTGCAATCCTTTGTATTGTTTGTATAATCAAACTAAAACAGCCAGACAGCAGCTGTTTCCCAGACTTTTGAGAGCTACAGTAACTCTAAATGCCACATTAAGCATGATGCCTGCTAGGAAAAACATACAAGAGGAGAGGAATTGAAAAGGGATCCCAGGATATTCAGACTAGTAAATTGGAGCTAAAACATGAAAGATAGGACTAGGTGGAATTTAATATGGACAAACTTTTGCTTTGGATAAATTGTATGTTATGAGCTCCACTATACTGGAGAGCGGAAGAAAGCCACTTTAGTGCTACAAGGGTAGTGTCTCTGTGTGCAGCTCTTTGCAGCTGTAAAAGAAAGAGCAAAAAAAGATTAACCTAAAAGAGGTACCTGTGCTATGGATTTGTTGGTCAGAAATTATTGACAGGAAGATGTACAGTAAAAAAGGGTGATATGGTGTAATGTAAAACTTGATTAAACACTTTTCACACTTGTTAACTAAAGGTGATTATAGTTGGCCTATCACCAGGGCCTAATGGTATTTCCCCTTTTGAACCTAAGGAAATACAGAATGTTATTCATTAAAGTTTAACTAGGATGTTTTAACTTCACTTAACTTGTAATTGGGGACAAAACAGAACCACAACAGACCAAATAATCTCACTCCCTCAAGTGCTACATTCCTGAAATATCATTTTAAAGAGACATCAGCAATAAGAAAGAGAATATCTTCTTTAACATACTAGAATTGTTTGAACAAGTAACAAGATACTTTTTTAAATTCCAGAGAGCTTTTGATATGGTCCATCATGACAGTTTTTTTTTTCAAACTAAAAGCCAGTGGAATCCAAGGTAATGTATGAACATGGATTAAAGTGTGGTTAACAGACAGGCATGTTAAAAGTTTATACAGTCCTATGTGATACGAGAGCAGGTTCAGATAAGGTGGTAGACAGCTGTGGGGAATGTCCTGCCGCCATTAATCATTTGACCAATTGGTTTTGAGACAGCTAAAAACCAGAAAAAGGAGGCATCCATAGCCTGTTGATTTCTGTTGTCTCAGTGGAGAAGTAAGAAGCAAAAGAGAAAATGACTGACCTAATTGTTTGTTGTGATTTTTGGAAAATCTTTTTTTTTTCTGGATTAAAGAGTTGGAATTTTGCTGCCAGTTAGCATCTTATACAGTAGCTGCCTTATTTTATTTGTATAGAGGAAACAGAAGAAGAAATTGAGGTAGAGCTCAAAGAGTTGCTAGGGTTTTTTGTGTTACATGGTTTTGTTGTGGAAGCTTAATCTCACTATAAAATAAAATAGCATATATTTCTAAAATGTATGGATTTGTGATAGTCTGTTTTCTGGAGATTCACCCATTTAAATGTACCTGTTAAGGAACTGCATCCCTGGCTGTGTCAAAGGGTATAAACTCTGAATGAGCTCATGTAAGCAGAGGTGTACCACAAGTATCTGTGTACAGAAGTAGAAAAAGTACCTAACATGGAAGGAGCAGAGCAGTAGCAAATGACTTTAAAAACATGAATTAAGGAACATAAAGCAGGAAGTAGGAACTATGTACATTTCACTTGGGTGATTCTGAACTGCAGAAAGCTACAGTATACAGATGCAGCCATTCAAAGTGAGCGGTACAGACACGTACCGGAGGTAATTGGCTACGGTCTTGCGCATTGTGACGCACGATGACGCGCGGTACCGCGGTACGTGATTGGTTGACCGACAGGGGCACTTGTGGTCCGTTGGTCTGTCGTAGAAAGATTTACAGTAAACGTCTTTACTGTGCCCGTTGTAGTATTGAATATTTATATGGAATTTTACCACTGAAGGGAAATCTTAGTAGCTGAGCATAAAAAGAATAGGAGCATACTGTAACGTGTGTGAAGGCCATAAACGATATTAATTTTGGAACATAAACATACAGTATATGGCTGGTCTCGGTACTTTAAAGAAAACAAACACGAAACATGGTTTCATTATGACCAGGTCTTGAGATATTTTTAACTTGATTTACAGTATTTGAGAGGTATGTCTTGACACCGATACTACGTAAATACTGCTCACGTATATGTTTCTAGGTTTATATTATGCATTTCATACGGTCAAATTACTTTTGAACAACTGATAAGAAGCGCGAAACGGTATGCCCAGGGCGTTTTAGTTTCGTTTTGTGCGGGGACTGCTTTAACTATATCACCGTGGATTGATTAGAGATATCAAGTACATACAAGTCATTTTTTAAATGTTGTAGTTCGTCTTGTAAAAATGTTACGAGTACATCATCTGTCAACAATTACACAGGTTCTGTTTCCATATTGCAGATTTTGGTTACGTAATATTATTTTCTAATTTCACGTTGTGAATATATGATTTGGGCAAACAGAGCCGCAACAAGGGTTGTTGTTTTTTTTTGCAGTTTTATCTAGAACAAGCGATGCTTAAACCTTTGTCTGATTCTTGTGAAACTATCCACACGACAGTTACCTAGGAGTTGACTTCAGTGATGTCACTGATGGGATGTTTCTAAAAATCCATCCACTGTAAAACGTCTTCTCCAGTTGTCCTGCATATGTATTCGCTAATGAAGCTGTTTGTTCTGAGCCTGGTTCTCTACATTTCTGTACGAACCAGCTTAGAGGGCTTAAGACAGCTTGTGTTTAAATTGAGTGTAAAGTAATTTATGCTTCTGTGTATGTTTCTGTAGTGCTTTTTCAGCACTCTGCATGTGACTGCGCCGGTGGCGCTGTGGGTTAGGTTCCTGACTCCCATGTCACATGGTCTGTGATTGAATCCCACTGGAACTATGACTTCTTTTTTTAACAAACATTTCTTTGAAAAAATGAAACGTTTCCCTTGGTCAGAGATTAAATAAAACCTCACTCGCACCAAACAAATTTATATTTCTAAATATCACAACATGATTGAATTTAAGTCTTTTTAATAACAATGAATAGTCACCTATGCGTTACAAAATAAGCATTTATATTGATTTGAATCGTGTTTTGATTTAAATCGTAAACGCGTGTTTAAATATATGTGTTTAAAGGCGATATACTGTATAAAAGCGCTGATTCTTATGGAATGTGTTCCGCCGGGGATTCAAAAAATTTATTTTTTTTAATCGCGTATCTAAGGAAAATTGCAGTATAACTTTGTTCATGCACATCATTATACAGTATCTCATTTTGTATTTCTATAAAAAAATCGTTTGCCCAGCCACTATTGTTGTTATTGTTTTTATCCTGTAAAGCGCTTTGAGGAGCACAGCTTTCTCACCACTTAGATTACTTTTTGACACCATCCTTACACAAAGCAGAAACTGATTGTATTTTCCGATGACATACAAGTGCAAAGATTACAGAATTTAATCGTCTTTTTTCTGAACCAGGGAAAATCTGATCATGTTTCTCTATAACAATAATAAAAAACTTTATTTTACATATCACCTTTAAAAGTGGCATCTCAAAACAATACAGTAGATGTAAACCACAGATTACACAGTTAATACCCAGACAAACGCAAACACGTTTTTAATAAAATGCTTTCATTCATTCAACAGAGAGAGAGCGTAAAACCTGGGTGTAACAGCTGTTCCTTTTTCTGATCACTCGCTCTCTGGATAAACGTCTCGCCTGTCCGGTTCTTTGTTTTCCTAATTTGCCGATTATGCCTGCTGCGATCCACTCCTACCCTCACACCTAAAGAAGACTATTTTAAATTTCTTTGCGCATCCTTAAGGTGATATCACATAAAGGTGATATGTAAAATAATGTTTTTTTTATTATTGTTATAGAGAAACATGATCAGATTTTCCTCAGTTCAGAAAAAAAAATCTAAAGTATACTAGTTAAGAAAAATAAATCTAAACGGGGAGAAAGCTATGCTGAAAGTTTATTAAGATACTTAGAAGACAAAGATATCAATTTATTTTAGTTAAAATTTTATATATCACCTTTAAAAGTGGAATCTCAAAGCAAAGTAAATACTCAACACTGATTGTACCCATCTGTCATGCTAATAAAACACCTTGAATTGAATTGAATTGAGGGAGAGAGGGGGGGAGGGCGAGCGAGATAACCAGGACGTAAGGCAAATAAGCTTTTAAAGTCGTGCGATGTGTAAGCCACAATTCAAATAGAGAAAAAAGAGCTGACTGACAAGATTTAAGATGTGGCTGTCAATGTTGGATTAAAAAAAACACATTGCCCGACGTTTGTTGCATTGCTTGAAAAATAACTTTATTTCGAGAGACTGGATAAGTGTGTGTGTGTCTCTCTCTGCTGGATGTCCCTCTCACTCTCTGCTGAATGAATAAAAGCATTTTATTAAAAACGCGTTTGCGTTTGTCTGGTATTTACTTTGGTCCCTTTTAACTGTTTTTCCATCTACTGTATTGCTTTGAGATGCCACTTTTAAAGGTGATATGTAAAATAAAGTTTTTTATTATTGTTATAGAGAAACATGATCAGATTTTCCCTGGTTCAGAAAAAAAGATCTAAAGTGCTACACCTAACTTTCTTAATTTGATGTATTTAAAGCAGTGAACTACTGTAGGTGTAACATAACATTCAGAAATACAATCGAGAATAGTTTTGTGGTGTTTGTTTAGATGAAACGTTCCTAAAACGTATAACGTAACAAAATTAAAGACGATTAAAATCTGTAATCTTTCCACTTGTACTGTATGTCATCGGAAAGTTTCTGCTTTGTGTAAGGATGGTATCAAAAAGTAATCTTAAGTGGTGAGAAAGCTGTGCTCAATGTATTTAAGGGACTTAAAAGTAAAAGGAGATGCTTCATATTGCTTGACTAATTTTAAAAACTAAGTTATAAATGCAGACGCTCCCTCGGTGCCGCGCCGGGTGTAAATATCAAAATATACATTCGTCGCACAGGCCGAAGAGCGCCCGGCTGGGGTGCGCGGGGAAGAGCAGGACAGGAGTGAAAGGCGGGGCTTAGGAAGGCGTACAGTCTGGTGGGCAGGTATAGATTACACTTTTCTAAAACGTATTTGAAAAATAAAAACGATTACAATCTAATCCTTCCACGTTTGATCCCAAAATCCCAAGAAAAATAAATCTAAATGGGTAGAAAGCTATGCTGAAAGTTTATTAAGATACTTAGAAGACAAAGATACTGTATCAATTTATGTTGCATTAGTCTGATTATGATTAAAAAAACACATATAATTAAACACGCGTTTGCGATTTAAATCAAAACACGATTTAAATCAATATAAATGTTTATATTGTAACGCATACTGTCCAGCCTCCATTTCTCTATAAAAATTTACTCTATTACACACACACACAAAATAGAAGCAGGAAGCAGAAGCAGGGACCGTTGTCAGAAGGGAAGAAGGTGACTGTTCATTGTTATCAAAAATGACTTGGAATCGATCATGTTGTGATATTTTGAAATATAAAAGTCAATTGATTGTCCATAATATCGCTATTCTATTTTTTCGAAGAAATGTTTGTTAAAAGAAAAGTCCAGCACCAGCTGGATTTGAACACACAACCCATGAGTTGGTAATCAGGCACGTAGACCAGTGGGCTACAAGGGAAGTCGCATGAAGAGTGAGGCGAAACAGCCCTACACAGCCCTGTCGCAGTACACGAATATAATCATATCGTTATTAAATTCTTTAGATACGCGATTCCATATTATATTAGCAGAAAAGCTTAAAACTACTACACTTTTTCACACGCTATTTCACATGTTAGTTAAATACTTCGATGCTTAAAATGTTTAGTGAGAAATGGAATACCGGTGTGTATTTTTCCGTTAAAGTACCGATTCCTGGAATCTGACTGGCTGACACCCTTCTGAAGTGGTTCCATAAAATCTGGTATACGGAAAAGAAAGCATTGATAAAAAAGCCTGGATTCTCATGTATCTCATACAAGTATCTTTTAATACAGTCTTTGCTGTGCTCTTGAGGATCCTTGTGATATTTTGAGCTCTAGTTGAATGATAAGTGTCGCATTTTAAATCATTTTCGTAATTAGAAATTATGAAACGCCCTGTTAAAAGCAAGGGAGTTTTTTATGCCTGTTGAAGTAAAACAAAATGCCTGACAAAGTAAGGCTTGGACAGATTCCAAGTGCTTGTACAAATGTGCTAAGGAAATTATACTTTGAGTATACAGCTTGTCCAAAGTCATTCATTATTAATACTATTAGTAATATCTTCGGTAAAGGCTTTGATGCATAAATATTTCTGATAAAGGTAGGTTGTGTACTTTTGTCCAACTGAGCAATCTTGCTTTCATAAAATATACCAACATTTTAATGACTGATGATTAACATGCTATAATACACAGTTCAAACTTAAAAGCTCAAATGCTGTACATGAAAAGTTAAGCTCCCCCTGGCGGTTTTACAAGGTGATGCCGGATACTTTCCGGCATGACGTCAAATGACGCGATTAACCGTGTGATACTGCGTGATACCGCGGCACGCCTACCAGGGTATGCCGCGAAATACCACACCCATTTTGAATGGCTGCATCTGTATGTACAGTATATATAAAATGTGTTTAATTCAAGGAAAGATGACCATGATTTTCATAATGTTTGTAAGACCTCATTTAGGATATTGTTTAAGATAGTATTGGTTTTGATCATGATTGCTCATCCTGGGGGAGTGTCATGTATAAACTGATTAAATGTTGTATACAAAACTCTGATATTGATATGATTAACCTGAGTAACACATCTATGCTAATTTGTGACAAAATATGGGGTGTCATCTGGAAATTTAAGTTTTAAACTAAATTAAATTAAGCTATAATAATGTCAGTTCAAACAGTTCCCAAAATGATTGTTTAGATTGTTATGGACATGGAATATTGTATTTACCTACTATAGGTAAACATGCATAGAACATTATTTAAACTGCCATTTGTTGATTCTAAACCCACTTTGACCATATGGCTAATTCACAGAAGTATGTGATCTCAACCACATCTGAATATTGTTTGAATTTTTATGATTAGTATAAGATTCAGATAAGATTGTACAGTTTGCAAAAAAAGGTAACCACATAATCCTATTTGTGTTACAGGCACCCATGCAGTATGATACGCCAACTTTTACCACAGAACTGACTGATAGAAGCAAAACATTTCCTGCCCAATTCCTCTTTCTTACCCAAGTTCTTACTATATAGGGTTTGCCTAAGGCACTAATTATTCACTAACTGCTAATACGTTAATTTACTATTGTATCAGTAAATTGAGGATCCAACAACTGTGAGAAGACCATTCTGAGCTCAGCAAACAGTGCTGGACTTTGAAAGATGAAATCCACAGTACTCATAATCCAAGATTGTCTTCTTGCTGGTTTGTGTTCAGTGATACTCTGTGAAAGTAAGTATATACAGTATTTAATTTGCAAAATGTGTAGGAGACACAAAGAAAACAGTCAGTAATACATGTTTTAATTTTACAGTGAAATAGATCCCAAAACAGTTTACTGTTTGTTGTTATATTGAAGTATACTACTGTACTGTATATTAATTTATGGCTGAATTTCTTAGATTTGCCAAAAGCAGTGAAGAAAGGTTTTTGTAACATTGTAATCAACATTGTAACCCTGTTTATATGCCTCTGATTCATGAGGTAAAAACAATTAAATGTTAAATTATGATTTTTTGAAAGTAGAAATTGAGGTTATAATAATTTTTCAAATTTGTCACCAGTGCAGTACAGCACATTCACAATTTCATCCACTCAATGAGAAAAGTAAATATATTAGAATTGTTCCACGTGGCAAAAAAGTTCAAAATTAAATATGTAACAAAACTGTGTTTTTGTAAAGTATTAATTATATTTAATCTGTTTTTTAATGTTGGTTTGCTTTCAAATCTAACACTAAATTCATTTCATACTGCTCACAAATGCACACAAGCTCTACATATATTCATAGAAATGTATTTTTCATTATTGTGACCCTTGTTCTTTTCATTCATATATTTTAGAAGTTTTTCCTTTAGATACAGCCAGAGGAAGATCTGTATCATATTGTTTTACTACCAGCATTTGTAAATGATGTTTCGTTATAGATAGCCATCAGCCGGATGAATGTTTAAATATGGAATTAAATTGTATTTCTGTTAAATATTAATGTAATTTATTTTTACATCACATTTGTTTTCAAATTGTAAAGATTCATTTCTTTCATAATACTTAAAAAATGCTTACAAGTCTCCTACATATATTCATAGAAATGCATTTTTCATTCATGTGACCCTTGTTCTTTTTCATTAGTATTACAGTATGTTAAACATGTAATAAAATAATATCCTGTACTTCTAATAATCTGAAATATTGTTTTGTTTTGTTTTAGATAGCCATTTACGTCTATGTTGCTTTGATTTCTACCCGAAGAGGCTTCCCATTAATGCTCTGGCCACTTATAAGATCACAAGCTCTGAGTGCCTTGTGAAAGCTGTCATGTAAGTTCTGTTCATGTCTCACATTCAGGGGGAAAGGGAATAAAGTCCAGAATTCATCATGGAATAAATTCCAAAAGTTCAGGACATGGGCCCATTTCTTCACTACAGATAAATCAAGGTTAAATTTAGTTAAGGTTAGTAATTGTTATTATTCTGTATTAAATAATAAACCAGGAACCTGTCCTGCAGCTCCACAAAACTGACCTGCCTGTCATACTGTACATGGCAGTAGTCAGAAAAGCAGAGTAGGGCAAACATATTGTAGTCCAGGGGATCTGGGTTTGTCTCCTTATCAAGACTTAGGGCAGCAGGCTTTGTACAAATTTTAGAAGGTAAATAAGCATATTAATGTAGCCTTAGTCTCACACTATATAAAGAGGGTTATGGTAAGAGGTGTGTAATGTATTCATATTAGTGGCTATACTCATTTTGTTATTTCTTGTAGGAAAAATTTAAGTTAAGAAATACTAAGTGAGCCATATTGTATTACTACTGTTATGACCCCAGGTGTCTAGGGTTAAAGGGGTGTAACATTTAGGATGGCTTTGGATGCAGGTGGGTTTCTGTATTTAAAAAGGTACTGCATTATACAGTAGTAAGACTTTGTAAATGTATTATGAATTATTGTTGTTGATTTACAGATTTTCCACAAGAGGAGGTAAAGAGATTTGTGCTAATGCTAATCTTGCTTGGGTCAAGAGACATGTTAAAATCCTTGATGCACTTTCAAAATTAAATGTTAAAAAGGCACCTGAAAGGTCATATTCAGAATCAGAAATCTGGAATATGGTACCAAAGAGTACAGCGCCTTGGAGTATAGAGCCCCACAGTACAGCACCACGGCATACAGCACCCATTGGTACAGAGCTGGAGAGAACGGGGCACAGGAGAGCAGAGCCACAGGATACGGAGACCCACCCTACAGCGTCCCAGCATACAACACCCATTGGTACAGAGCAAGAGAGTACAGTGTCCAAGAGAGCACAGCCACAGAGTACAGAGAATAAGAGCACTGTTCCCTGGAAAATTGCACTAAGAAGTACGAAGCCTAGGATGGTACACTGGGGAAAATATTGTCTAACGCATACGACTTCTTATGTCATGGCCACAACATAACTATCACAACTTGCAACTTGCTATGTCATGTCCATGAAATAACTAAGTCATGTGCATAAGATAAAACTATTTTCTCCAATGGTCCTTCCTGAGCTCCATAATCAAGAGCTAAAACCTGTCACAAATTAAATCACAGAGAATTTAGCCTCTTCTGATTGGGTTTTGTTAATTTAGAATTATTCAGACATTACAGTATGAGCTTATGTTTTTTTTTGTAAAACAAAATATAGATAAAATATGGAAGTGAAGAGCAGTTTGTGTGGGTTTCCTCCAGGTGCTACACTTTCTTCCTTTAGTCAAAAATAAATTAATTTCTGGTAAAATTTCTGGGCCCTGGTGTGAGTTGTGTAGAAGTTTGTGTGTGTGGCTGTGTGTACCCTGTGATAGACTGGCATCCCATCCTGGGTGTACCCTGCCGTGCACCCCTTGCATGCCAGCATATAGACTCCAGCTTCCCTGCAACCCTGTATTGGATGAAGAACTTAGAAAATGGATGGATGAAAGTTAACAGCTATAGGAAAGGCTAGATGATAGTCTTCATGTTTCCATGTTTATTGTTAGTTGACTAGCCAAGTTATTTTAGAAAGTTCAAGTACTGTAGGTAGCTGCATCAGCATGAGTAGGCTGCAAAGGAACAAGTTAAGGTTTATTCCATGCTGAAAAGAAAAGAGATGCATTATTTTGGCTGTGGAGCAGTGGGGTTAAGCAATGCACTCCAGTCTTGTGAACAGTAATGGAAATTTGTGCTGCCAGACTGGGCTGACCTGCAAGTTTTGTGCACCACTAGGGTCGGACTTATGGTAAGGAAGACTAACACCAACCCCATCAGATTGGTACCTGAAACTAGGCAGTAGAACACAGAAGGTACAGGAGTATCTTTGTAATACATAGGGAGGGAAACCATGACCCAGAAGATTATGCTTGTTTTCTGTAGACTAAGAAAGTCAATGACACTGAAAGTGACATACTGTACGTGGCCTTAATTTGAAGTGAAGCTTTGCCATCCTCCAATATTTAATTTATCCTCCAATAAAGAAAGCAGGATAATATTTGCGCGTTTGAATGAAGTGGCTGAGTGACACAAAAAAAATAGCATTAATGGCTGCTGGAGAAGAAAGTTGAAGCAGATACCATGGTACTGTAGGTGATTTGGGTAGAGGACATGATCATCTGACAAAGGGGTGCAGTACCTTACAGTTCATATAGCATTGCCCTGTTACAAGGAAGCCAGGCGATCAGGCTACATGGTTACGAAAGTTACAATTACCGCAGAATGTGGGATATGAAGTGAAACAATTTTGTACTTTTTTGCACTGAAACTCAGCCACAGAACTACTGTAGATTCTGCTGGTGGGGAATCTGCTGGGGAGCTGCCTCTGGACAGTTTTTATGCCCCCATTAATGCAGCTTCAGACTGCTGCCCTTTCTCCACCACTCTCACATGTGTGCATGATTCCCGTTCTCATGACACTTGCTCCTGGAGTTGTACATATTATGTGTGTCAGCCAGTCCAAGGCACTGGTGTTCCCAAAGAGTGCTTGTTCTCCTTTAGGCACAGCAGGCACAGTGGAGGGAGTCTTCAGCCACCCTTGTCCCCAGATGTTATGTACAGTGATGTGTGTCTTTCATTTCAACACAGGGCTAGAGTATTACCTCTGGCACCTTGCATTCATACAGCTCCTCCTGCATGAAGTGATATTCTGGGGATGTTACTACCATCTCTTGACAATGCAGCTATCAGTGAAAACATATAAACAACATCCAACAAACCAAGACAGCAAGTGCTTAAAAAACGGATATATAAGGGCGCCAATGGGAAGTATTGTTACATATTTAAGGTAGCATCT
The DNA here is from genome assembly GCF_055471065.1 of Atractosteus spatula. NCBI lineage: Eukaryota > Metazoa > Chordata > Actinopteri > Semionotiformes > Lepisosteidae > Atractosteus > Atractosteus spatula. The sequence goes on from NC_142707.1 coordinate 60,422,751, forward strand.
GTTGGACCAAGCAGAGGTGTAAATATAGGTGATTTTGAATACATATTAACAGCAGTGGTTTGTAACTTCAGAAAAAAAAAGGACATAAGCCAACCAAGAAATGAATTCCTCAGAATATCAGGTCTGAGGAGAGTGTGCCAGCTGTTCTCAGTACTCCCAGCTGGCTCTGATTTGTCTCACCCTAGTGGTCAATCTGTAGAGCACAGAAGATTTTGTGTGAAGTACTGTGTTGAGTACTGTATGGGTTTTTTTTCCACTGCTTTGAAGCTTACAAAGAGGTTATGAAAAGAATATTTTAAGTAATGTTTGTTTCAGTAGAAAAGAAAAAAGGTCTGGCATTATCAGTCATGTGCTGTCTCAGTTTGTGTGCTGTGACCTATAGCTATTCGACATACATTTGTGAAATGACATGATTATTAAGACAATAATGATCTTACATGTTATACAATTTACACAGGTTTTATTTCTGTCACAAACACATTATATACAGTACAAGACAGACGCTCAAAATATACTCACTTGCACATATGAAATATATTAAAATGTGTTACTTGAGTAAAAGTAGTGTTTCTTTAAAATATGTAACAAAGTAAAAGTTTGCTTCTACAAAACTACTTGAGTAGAAGTATGGGAGTATCACCTCTTAACAACACTCAAGTATCAGAAATAAAAAGTATCCATCTTTTTATTCTGCCCATGGAAATCTACCCCAAGGCTCACATCAGTTATATTTATGTGTGGCAATTCTACTTTACATACAGTACCTATGGTTAGGGTTAAATGTTAAAACTTGAAAGCCTGTTTTAAAATAGGTTGTAGATTCCCATTACTCTTCTAAACTACTAAATACATACTCCATATCTGAATAATAGAAATAAAAACAGTTGAGTCAAATTACTTTAATCTTTATTGCTTTTACACTAAATAACCTGTGTTCCAGAACCTCTTGTTCAACTTCAATAGCAGTTGATTTTGAAGTGCAGTCTTGCTCTCCCTGGGATAGATAAAAGTCCGGCATCACTGAAGAGCCTCTCACAGGCAGCTGAGGCAGGCAAAGGAGTGCTAACAACTCCATGATTATGTGAAAGTCCCTCAGGCCAAATATCCTCCAAGCTATTTGGTACTTTCTTATGTGCAAGTCTTCATTCAAATGAAAAAGTCCTCTTCAACGGAGGATTTGGTTAATAGTTCTAGGGGATCAAGTAAGGGCTCCATCTGCTGCCTGATGTAATCCAGAATTGTACTGTACAACAATAGGTTTATATCATTATTGAAAATGTGTATGCTGTACAATGATGACATAAAACAAGTGGAAACATGAAGAGCATTTTGAAAATAAAATAATTACATTAGAAAATGATTGAATACCATTAGGCACACAACTCTCATATTTATCAGGCTCTATCAGATTTTATTTTCCATACATACACATTTGAACATTAATCCATCCATTCTCTTTACCAGCTACCAGCTTTATACAGTACAGGGTTTTTGGGGGACGCTGGAGCCTAACCCAGCAAGCAACTGGAGCAATGCACGATACACCCTGGATTTGGCACCAGTCCATCATAGGGCAGACAGACACACACACAATCATATCAGGGCCAATTTTACAGAAGCCAATTAACCTACTTTTACTGTATGTCTTTGGCTTCTGGTAGGAAACTGAGGCACCTGGAGAAAACATGAGACAAACATACAAACTCTATGCAGATAGCTCCCCAGGAATTGAACCCAGAGGCCCCAGCTCTGCAAGGAACCAATACTAACCACTGCATCACTGTGCCACCCATCTACCTAGTACTGTTAGAGAGCAAAATAATCTGCACCTAAACTAGATTTCATCCTTAAAATTCCAGTGTAAAACTGAACTGAACATGTGACAAATTAGATAAGATCTAATTTTTAAATATGTTTTAAATGAATCAATATTGAGTAGCCGTTAAATGTTCTTTCTCTGTATTACAGTTTTTTTCTAGAAAACACAACATAATGAGCATGCATACAATTACCTCAATGATTTTACATCATCATCAGGATTTTACAAATACAGCATCAAGAATAAGATGTCTATTAATTGAAAAAATTAATTGCTTCCTTTCCTTATGTTTATGGACATGCCTCACATGTCATATGCAGCTCTCTCAGTTACCTAAGAAAATATCAGAAGTTCAATGAAAATGAATGTTGTCGTCCTGTATGGATAGCAAGCATTGACACAGCAGCCAGTCACACCTCCATTAACCTGTCACTGAGCACTGGTTGCGGTGGATAGCGATCTGACAGGAAACCTGGACCACCTGGAGACTATTTACGACCACACCCACTTCAGGTGGTTCCGGATATTTAAGCTGTGATCTGACAGTGCTTGAGACTCTGTTATTGAGTCTTCAGCTTCTGTGTTCCCTAGCTTGTGCTTTGTTTTCTGTTTTGGATTTCTGACTTTACTTTGTCTCAACCTTGTTCCCCGTATCACCACTTGGATTGCTACTTCCTCATTCCATCATTCGCTGACCCCTACCACTCTTACGGACACCCTTTTGTGCCTTGGACTGTGTTTAGTTTCTCATTCACAGAATCTGATCCCTGTCTGTCAACTACAGACTTGGACTGTGTTTACTACCTGATTCCCTGGCCTGCTACTGCACTGCCTGCAGCTTTTCTGTCACTGCACTTCCTGCAGTTTCCCTGGTTCATCTTTTTGCAAAGAAATGCTTCTTGCATATTAATTCTCAGTGCTGTAAATATACTGTCTATCCTTATTCTTTAGGGGAACAAGTTATAGGTTTATTCCTATATACTGTAAGTAAAGAGAGGTGTGAAATGTAACCTACAATAAATAGAGAGAGTTTAGAAGAAAATTAGTCTGGCTTTGAGAGAAGAGGGAAGGTGTGATCCTGGCTGCAGGATAATTTTAGTTTCTGTAGACTTTCTAATGTAGGAGTTAGGAAAACCATCTTTGAGAACACAGACAGAGAGATTAGTGTGATCATGATCAGACTAATTTTCTTCTAAATCCTCTCTATTCATTGTAGGTTTCATTTCACACCTCTCTTCACCTGTCCTGACTTCACACTACCTGATTGGCCACTCTGTCTGATTGGTCACTCTTTTGTTCTCCCGCTACATTACCTTTGCTTACAGCCCTGTCTTTCTCACACCTGAAGAAGGCTCCATGGCCAAAACGTTGTTTTGTTTCTTCTCTTTTCAGCATGGAATAAACCTATTACTTGTTCCTTTGCAGCCTACACATGCTGATGCAGCTACCCACCAGAATTTATTCTTTAAGAATGTGTGAAATACTCTTTACAGCCATGGAGAGTTAGTCTGCGTTTTCTGAATGAATAACAGCTTGCATTCTGCTTCCATGATTTCAGCTGCAATACTTGTTTGTCCAGTTTTATTCCATTTTGGGGCTTGGAAAATATTTTGTAGGTGTCATTGGCTTCTGTCTGTGATGTACTCACAGTTGACACCAGGTTTAAGAGCTAGCATGCACAATGCTCATGTTTGGATAGGTGGTGCAGTACTCAAGACAGAAGTCCATGTTTTGGGCTCTGGCAATTTTGTGGAATTCACCCTAACTTTCTTCTTCCTATGGTCCTTGGTTTTGCTCTTCAGTATTCAGGGCCTCAGAGATGTATTTATTACCAAACATTTAGAAACATCAACGAATGCTTTATAAAGTGTAAAACAAAAATGAAAAGGTAAGGAGGCAATCCTATTTGACTATTTTATGGGTGTTGAAAGGGAGAATATTCAAAAATCCCTTTAAATAGTACCACCCCCGTCTGAACATTAAAAGTCACTACAAGTGTGGACATGTGCTGCTAACCTCTATAGATACTGATGTGGGTGTTTGTGGCTTGAAATGGTTTGGAGTGGGAAACTGAGAGATGACATTAAGGAACATGTGAAGTGAGTCAATGGTCAAAATGAAATAAAACTTTTACAAAAAAAAAAAGAACAACTCAATTAGTCACCCAGAATAATGTTTAAAACAAACTTTTAAAAATCCCTTTAGAATCTAATATCTAACCACTTTATTCATTACCAAACGTTTTGAAGGCCTTCAGCTGAACCATTGTCTGTGGTGATTGAAATCACTGGCATTTTTGAAACTCTGAATGGATGTCATTTAAACCATAACATCCACAGTGTTCCAGCTTTTTAGATGCCTACAGTATATGCAACATGACATCTCTGCACACTGTTGGGATGAATCCAGTCACTGTCACTCCAATGTAGGTTCATCACTATTAAGCAGTCGGTTGTGGTGGCAATACATTCCACTTTAAACATAATATAGTCTTTAAAATAAGGTCTTTAAAAGCAGGTACTGTAGCATAATAATATTAAAATGGCTAGAGACATAACATGGCTGGAAACCTTCAATTATGTAATTCATAACCGCTTTACCTACTATGGCCTGTGATAAACACATGATAGGATTTGACAGGATGTTAATCTTGATCTGCTTGGTTATTGAACCAGAAATGTGGGCTGACCCCCTCTTTCTCTCCTGTATGCTATAACATGACATTGTGCACTTGTTTTTTTTTGTACAACTGATGATTTCTTGCAGAGAAAATCACTAAATCTATAATGCATCTGAAATTTTTACTCAGTTGCTACAAATAATAGCATCCATATATCCTCAAATGAATAGCTTTCTGGCAAAAAGATATATCATTCTGTTCACATTCCTATGTTTCATAACCTGATCACATTGTACAATAATAATCCACATAGCATCAGTTTTAAATTAACAGTGCTAGCTGCAATGATAACAAAATGCATCTATGACTAAGATGGTAGAACACATTGTGGGGTGGCTGAATATAGAATAAAATGAAAAACTAATGCAGATACATTTCACAATTTTCACGGTCCTAGAGAACTGACACCGTCATCAATCAATGCATTCCTCCATGTATTATGCAAGAAAGCCCATGGACAAGTTCAAATTACAGCATAACACAGTAGAAATGTTTCTCTATTGATATATTTTTATATACTGTATATGATGATACTAGGCTGGCACAGTGGAGCAGTGGTTCGCATTGCTTTCTTGCAGTACTGGGTTGAGGCTCCTTTGATGTCTTTCAGTTGAACAAATCTTTGAGGTAAGACCATGGATGATCTGCACTGTTCTCTGCCTTCTCTATGAGCCACAATAATAATTTTGATATTCCTTCTTGGTGGTATTTTGTCTCTTTGCTTTCTGGTTATTCTAAAAAATCAGTACAGTATCTGGTTGGGCATCAGACAGGTATGCAAAGGAACAAGTAATAGATTTAGTCCATGCTGAAAAGAGAAGAGAGAAAACACAACATTTCGGCTGTGAAGCCTTCTTCAAGTGTGAGAAACACAGGGCAGACATCAAAGATTAAATAGCACAGAAGAACAAAAGCTGGGAGAGGGGAGGGGGCAGAAAGGCAGAGAGGCCACTCGGGAAGTGCAGAGTGGAGAAGGGTGAAGAAAGGTGTGAAGTCAAGACCTGCATGAAAATAGAGAAGATTACACAAAAATAAGTCGGTCATTGAGAGAAGGGGATAGTGTGAACCTAGTTTCAGGATGAGTTTTGTTTCTGTTATTTTTCTGCTGTGGGAGTTGAGAAACCCTTCTTTGAGAATGCAAACAGAGAGATCAGTGTGATCATGGCCATCTGAGGTGAAATGAGAAACTATGGGCTTGGAGAAACCTTTCATCTTCACAGCCCTAACATGTTCTCGGAAGCAGTCTCCTAGTCTCCTTCCGGTTTCCCCAACATAGGTAGCTGGGCATTTTTGCAGGAGATACAGTAAATGAGGTTGCTGGAGGTAATTCCCACCGTGCCTTTGGGGTTATGCAAATCACATTAAGTCATATACAGATCCACAGATTTGCCAAAACTGCAGCATACACATCAATGAACTGTAGTGGGATCCACAGTGTACCATATAAATACTGTACATATAGTAAGCCACAACAGACAGGTACTGTATGTCATCCAAAACATACAGTATCCAATCAGTTCTGTCTTTTCTAAACAAATGTACTTGCGTAAAAGTGTCTCCAGAATTAATTACTTAAGTAAAGTACAGTATTTATCTTAAAAAGTACTTAAGTAATGTAAGATACTATTTGCACTTTGTTACTTTACACCCCTGTTTACCTAGATCCTGAATTACAGTACTTGCTGTCATCACACAATTCTTCAATGGGAGACAAGGTGTGTAGATTAAGGAAAAGAGACACAACCAAAATAGTCATATTTTTACATAAAGGCACGTCCCCACCTGCTGTCAACAATGTAAATATTGTAAATATCATGTTTTGGCTCACCTGTGATATTCTGGTAATAATTGTGATTTCTGTGTTGTCTGCATTGCAGACCTCCTTTTGCTTCAGGTTTAATTGAGCATCAAATTAGTGTGTATTGTCTGGACTTGAATAAGTTGGAACATCTGTGTTTTCAAATGTGTGAATACTCAATATTCAATAAGTCTGATCATTTGTTACTCAACATCCAATAAACCACTCCTAATTCTTTTCAAGGTGTTTTAAGATGTGTTTTTTTAACATGGACATTAAATTTTTCTACATTAAAATATAATTTTTGAAATGGAAAAACTTTCAATGGAGCCACTTACTTTTACATTTCTCAGTTTAACCTTGGTTTTAAAAACCTGAACGTGACACGTGATTACACCACACACTACAGACCATGCTTTTATAATGGATGAAAAAAATGACTAGAGTCAGAAGGAGCTATATTGAAAAATCATTCTTTTTATCTTATTCACAGAAAACTTATTTTTTTACCTAGAAAAACCTCACTGTGTTTTTTTTTTATCTTTTGGGGGAATACCTCTGACTCAGACCTCTCTGTAATTGTTGTGCAAATAGCATCTGTCTGTCTCCCTCTTCAGTCTCAGCTTCAGCTCCACCTTAGCGAAATTGTAAAACTTTACAGTAATTTGCTACTTTTCACATATATCTACAACACCTGCACATGACTTTTTAAAATAGCGTACATTAACAATAAAATACTGCTACTGTTTTTACCTGTTTTTACCATATTATATTTCCATTACTATTGAGAAATATCTACATGTAAAACAAAATGTACTGTATATAATGGCCGGAATGTATGTTTTAGTTCAAAACATACAACCTTGAGGAGGTAAAACACAATCTGAATAATATTGTTTGAGTTACTGTATGTGGTTATGGTAATTATTTTATTTAGATTTATTTTTAAATGAATATTGAATATTGAAAATATATTATTATGTGTTAGTTATTAATGTTTGCAGTTCACATCTCATTGCATTACTCAAGGCTTAAACAGAGAGTCTGGGATGATGTGGTTAAATTAGTTGTTTGCCTATAAGCACAGGACCCTATATCAGGTTAAAATGGATGGTCAAAGGGTTTGTTTGGTGAATTACACTGGTTAATCATAGTAAAAGATAAACATGTAGAAGAACAGCATACAACCACAGCATAAACGACAATATTTACATATAGTACTGTATTTTGAATTTATTTGCAGAATCCTACAGTATTGCTAAAAATGATCTCTCCTCATCTGGTGATGCACATTTAGATCAGAAAGATATATTCCACTTTTGGGTTTACATGTCACAGGAAGGGAGATTTAGTGCCAGGTTGTACTATTTTATCTAGCCCGCAGGGTATTTCTCTTGTTGGCCTAGTAAGGTTTTGAGTAGGAGTTCAGGTTTCAAGGCCAGCATTCTGGGCATCTGGTTCAGTACACATAGACCTCTGAGACACATTTTGTTTTTACATAGTGTAAATGATAAATCCGTTTTTATTCAGTGTTGAGTGTTGTGGAGTTATTTTACTGTATTTGTTAAACAATATTTGTCTATCAAGAATTTTTACTCTGAGTGTATTACTCTTTTGCCAGAGCTGTGCCTGAGAATAAAGAACCCACATGCCAAGATTCCTATGCCTCCAATTATACCTACTGCTTACTTGTATTTATAGTCATTATTTTATTTCTGGTTGCCCCTATTTTAAATATACGGTTTATATTAACTAAGGTAAACAACTTAAAAAAAGGAAGAAAAATCAGCATTAATTTTACTATTTGGTAAAATTTGAAAACTGGGGCCTCTTTGCAGAGGATGTTAAGATACGAAGAGTTTTAGTGAATGAATGCTCAAGACTTGCTAGATTTAGGAGACAGGCAGTGAGTGTAGAAGCTGTTTGATACTTATCAACCTATACAGGAAATTAAACCTCAAATGTAGATTATTTACACATATTAATGAATGTTTTAAAATGTGTACAACAAAAATGATGAGGCAAGGAACCAGTGCTGTTTTACTATTTAAGGGTGTTAAAAGAATATTCAGAAGTCTCTTTAAATAGTACCACCTCTGTCAGAACATTAAAAGACAGCACAAGTGTGGACACGTGTTGCTAATATCTATAGATATTAACACAGGGGTTTTTGTGGCTTGAAATGCTTTGGTGTGGGAAACTGAGAGATGACATGAAGGAACATGTGAAGTGAATAAAAAGGTCAAACTTTATAAATAATAACCAACAGGCTTAGCAAACCAAAAAAATGTGTAAAACAAACCTCTGAACGGTCCTTTAGGATCTAATCTCTAACAACTTTTAATTCGTCTACTGCACAAAAGTGGATACTTGAGCCCTTGTCTTGACTTCTTTCAGAAGCTAAAGTACATGGAAGTTCCTTAGTTTCCGCACTGCCTTGTCCTGAAAGAATTATAAACCTGAGCCATCTTCCGGAAGATTCTGGGACCTCTGTTCAGCTTGGTCCAACCGAATTTGCTTCTGGCCCTTTCCTCATTGAGGTCTAAGGGACTGTAATGTTACATAAAGAATTACAAACATTAAGTTAAACATTGCTTAAAGGCTTTTTGAAAAGCCCTGGAACAGAAATCTAATGGCCATTAACCATCATACTTACAGTATATTGTTTTAGAATGTTTCAATGCTGAAAGTGATAATCTTCTGAAATTAAATTATGCTCAAATGCACTACAAAACAACAAAAGATTCACCACTTAAAAAAAAACAAATACAATATACAGTATTGTGCCTATAGAATGTCTACACTCCCTTTCCAAAGTAATTTTCTGTAACAACCTTAAATCAAGAAACATTAATAGGAATTTAACACACAACCTCCAAGTGCAAATCAAACATTTGATTGATGATTTCATCACTCAATGAAAAACTAGAAAAATGGGTCGGATAACTACACACACTCCTTTGTAAAAGCAATTGTAAACTATCGCCAGTGTAATCATTTACCTTCCAAAACACACAACAAGCTAATTAGCCTCCTAATTAGACTTATGTTCAATTGTAGTGATTCTAATGAACTTTGAATAAAATCAGCTATTCCTGTAGGTCTCCTCTACTGGATAGTGCATCTCAATTCAACTATGGGCAACCATGAGCTATCAAAAGCCCTCCAGGATAAAGTTGCAGAAAGGCAAACAGCAGGTGATAGATATTAAAAGATTTCAAAGCCGTTAAATATCCCTTGGATCAATTTCAAGATTAATATTTCAGGATTATTAAGAAGTGGAATTTGTACAGGACCACTGAGGCCTACAGTACATCATGCCACTCAGACACACTGGATGTCAAAGCAAGAAGGAGACTGATCAGATACCAGGAGACCAATGGCAACTTTCAAAGAACCACAGGGTTTTATGGCCAAGGCAAGTCAAAGTATGCCTGTAACAACAATTTCCCAGACACTCCACAGATCTGGCCTATTGATAGGAAAGCAAGAAGAATCTAATACTGAACATCAAAACAGCAACAATGTGTCACGCCCAACATCCCTCCCTAGAGGGCGCTCCACTGCTCCCATTATTGTTCGTGTGATTAAGCTCTCCAGGTGTACCCTTTTAGTGTTATTATTTAAAGACTAGCTCCTCCAGTCCTCAGGGCTCATCATTAGGGTAAGATGTCGCGAGGCCCGCCTAGCACCAGGAAACCCTACGTCCGTCTCCTGAGGGCATAGGCCTCATCCCCGACACCTCCCGCTTCCTGAGCCCGGGGTCTGGAGGATCTCGACCCGTCACCCTTGGACCTTCATGTTTTGTTTGTCCGTGTGCTCCCCCCTCCCGGGGATTTTAACTTTGTCGCGTCCCAGGATGGATTCCTTGTTGATGGACTCTTGGACTGTGCTTTGACCTGCCCTTGGACCCGTTTGGATTTGGATGCCATTTTGTCTTCCCCGTACACTGTCTCACGGATTGTCACTATTATTTTGTGCACTATTAAACCCCTGTGTGTTCCCTTTTACCACGCCTCCTGTTTTCTCCAGCTCTTACCGCATCGCATAGGGTCTTCTACAAGATCTGACACGGATTTCAGTCTGTGTTCATGACACAATGTATTGAAGTGATACTGCAAACATGTGGCAAATGTTTTGTGGTCTGGCAAAACTAAATTGAAACTTTATGTCCTAAATATAATTACATTTGACAAATCCAATACAACACAACACCCAAAGACACCATCCCTACTGTGAAGTATGGTGGAGGCAGCATCATATTATGGAGATGATTCTTATCAGCAGGCACCAGGGCACATGTCAGGATAGAACAGAAAATGAATGTAGCAAAGGCAGAAAGAGAAAAACCTGCTGTCTTTTGCAAGAAAGCTGAAATGGGGACAGAGGTTCACATTACTACATTCAAGCAAATCATAATCAATCATAATTCAAGCAAAAGGTTTTTCCACTTTAAGGAGTGTGTACACAGATCCCATCCATTGTTTTAGTATTTGATTTGTAATTACTTTTCATAATGTTTAATGATTTTCCCTTGGACAGTGTTTGTTACAATGTGTAAATAAAGACAACATAAAATCTGATTTAATGTGTCTTGATTTTAGTCTGTTGACTGTGTGTTACTTTGGAAAGGGTGTTTAAAGTTTCTATGGGCACTGTATTTGTATATGTATCTGTTGCTGCTCAAATGAAACACAGCTCTCAGGTAATACAGGATCCAATAGCTTAAACATGAATACAAATTAAATAAAAAAAACAGAACATCATAGAAAATGTGAACTAAAAATAGCTGGTTCCACTAAGTTCAATTGAACTCAGGTCATGACAGAAAACACACCATTAAAAGACTGATATTACTTTTCTTGTTGTTTCATTGCAGTTGTAGCACACTGTGGCCTTCTTTTGCCCTGCAACAGCTGAACAGAAAAGCTGTTGGAACTAAGGTTACCCACAATCTGCACCAAAGGTGTTGTTGTGTTAAAGGACAATGCCCAATACCATTACACATCCAATAAACCACTATGAACAATGCACAAGAATAAGCATAATCGGAATGTCTCAATGCCTTCAATTAGGTCTGTCAAGGCAAAAACACATTAATCACTCTTTCTCCGAATACTTCAGATGTTCTTTGTCAAACAGAAGGTAATTTCATCCCTCAGGATTTCACCTGAACTGCGTCCAATTTCGTACAATCCGCAAACTACTGTTATTCCTCTGATGTGTGGGTTATTTCTTCATGGAATTTCACATGCAGCAGTCACTGCAGTCTGAAAATGATTGTGCAAAGGAATCAAATGATGTGATAGACCTGGGCCAGTATGGTGATCATCTAGCTTTCAGGGAATGGCCTGCTTCTGATTCTGTGAACTGGCTACTTGATTGATTAAGCAGATCATCTCATTCTTTGGGCAGGCTGTCTCATAGAGAGACCATCTTCCACCATGCTGAGAGCAACTAGACAATCTGCATTACTGAAGATGGGTATAGTTTTCCGAAAACACATTCACCTCAACCTGAACACGACACAGGAGTAAGCATAGTAAGGAGAGATAGGTTTATTTCCTGCTGACAAGAGAAGAAAGGAAACACAATGTTTCGGCTGTGGAGCCTTCTTCGGGTGTAAGAAAGATTTTTCTCATCTTTCTTACATCTGAAGAAGGCTCCACAACCGAAATATTGTTCCATTACTTGTTTCTTTGCAGCCTACGCATGCTGACACAGCTACCCACCTGATTATAGTAGGAGAGATGCTGCAGATACCGAAGATTAAAGAGGTAGGGGCACAATCCTGATTCTCTTGCAATAAGCAATTTGACATCGTCAATCTGCCTATTAGCACATCTTTGGCAGGTGGGAGGGAACTGCAGCACCAAAAAAAAAACACACAGACATAGGGGGAATATGCAAACTCAATACAGAAGGCTCAGAAGCCAGAATTAAACCCAGGACCTTTCAGCAGTGAAGCAGGAGCATTAACCACCACACCACCCTTGCATTTTCATTCTGCAAAAGTTTTTTTTTTTTGGTCTGTATGAGTCATTTTATTTTATTTTTTGTATTTTCAGTTTTGATTCTGACCCTTGCCAAGTAAACCAAAGTAAACCAAAACTTTTTTCTCTTTAACCTCTCTCTCATACAAATAAAAGAAAACACACAAACTTCCACAACATGACAATTTTCTCTTTTTTTGCGAACTAAACAGTTCTATACACATATAATACCGGTGTGGCTCTGTTACTGATTTTTTTATATTTATTTTTAATGGTCAATACATACATGCATTGTTGCCGTATTCAATGAAAGGAAACTCTTCTCTTTATGTCCTTCTGTGTTAGAGAACCTGTTTTCATCCACTTGTCCAGCCATTTTTTCTTAACTAGAAAGGTTTTCATGCTTCTTCAGAATGCAGTTATCTTACTCACTTTCCATCTTTATAACCAGGCTGATATGCTGTCCTAAATGTACAACTGCAAGCAGAAATGATCAGGTACTTTTGAATTGTTTCAATGTTGAAAAATACTATTCATGAAACTCAACTGAATGAACTTAATATAAAACAGAACTGTCAGTTTCCTTTAATTACTTCTACAATCTTTTAGTACAAAATGCCTACAGTATATGAAGTCTTGTCTTGGCAGAATTTAATTGCACTAAGTGTTATCAATATTTTACACCACGCTCCTTAACAGCTTTACCACTGAAGCTACACTGTAAATAAGAATTGTAATCATTTTTGTAAATTTGCTCTGATGTTAGGCATAAGGCATTACCTTGGTAATACTTCAAAAGTTGTAGTATTAGGGTAGGACACTCAAATGGTTGCATTAAAACAATTACCAATATGTTTTTTTTATAATTTCGTATGATGTTATACAAACCTTGACTGAATTGTTCCTATTCCATTCCTATTTTTAACACTTAAATTTAAAGATATTTGTTTTTTACCAGTCATGTAATTATATTCAGCGCAACTGAATCTCATTTCCATTTTATGATCAGTATGAGCATTAGATCAGTTTGCAAAAAAGCTAACCACAAAAAGCTATTTCTGTTGTAGGCACCCACAGGGTATGTTTTCTATCGTGTATCTACGTTTACCACAGAAGTGACTGAGTGAAGGTATCATTTCCTGCCCATGTCCCCTGTCTTTCTTTCCAAAGGTTTTTGCTGTAAATTCTATCCACCTCGGTGGTAGTTTCGCTGGGGTTTTCCGCTGCGTTATTGCACCAGTGGACAGGGTGGTTAAGTGTGGGCCCAATGGAAATTGAAAGACCCCTCTTGCCATCCAGATCCTATAAAACATGGACAAGGTCCAGCAGGAGTATAGGCGATCCATCAACTGTGAGAAGATCAGTCTGAACCCAGCACCAGTTCTGAAGTTTGAAAGATGAAATCCACAGTCTTGGTCATCGAGGTCCTTCTTCTTGCAGCCTTGTGTTCAGTGATACTCTGTGAGAGTAAGTTATTTTTATATTTTAAGTACTTTTATGAGTTAGAAGATTTCTGGGGTGTAGGAGACTAAAAACAGGCCTGTCAATTAGAGCATCCTTCAGTTTTACAGTACAATAGATTCCAAAATAACTACTAAATGGTACTACTTGGCCTTCTCCTATCTAGCTCTTCTAAATCATTTTTAAATTAAAAAACATGGTGACAGCACTTTGCATCACACAGGATCTGTCAGGATCTGTTCGTATCAGAACAGGAACTTGAAGTTCCTGTTTATTTTATGAGCTTCTGATGTATGAGTTAGAGTAATAATAATTATGTGTCAAGTTGTGATGAAAACTTCTGTTGTATATACAGTACAGTACTGTAACAGCAGAAGTTGGTCATGAAAGCTGTATCTTTTCCTTGATATTGAGTTCTTAGGTGCAGCCAGAGGAAGATCTGTATCATATTGTCTTACAGAACAAGTGATAGGTTTATTCCATGCTGAAAAGAGAAGAAAGGAAACATAATGTTCCAGCTGTGGAGACTTCTTCGGGTGTGTGATATTGTTTTAGTACTTGCATAAATCAAATGATGTTTCGTTACAGACAGCCATCAGCCGGATGAATGTTGCTTTGCTTTCTACCCAAAGAGGCTTCCCTTCCGCGCTCTGGCCTCTTATAAGAAGACAAACAGCAAGTGCACAAAAAACGCTGCCATGTAAGTATTCTAGAGACCTGTTCATGTCTCACATTCAGAGGGGCAGGGAATAAATTCCAGAATTCATCATGGAATACTGTAAATTCCAGAATTCATCATATCTTCAGTACAGATACTGTACCTGTGGATCAAAGTCAAATTTAGTTATTTTACTATTTTTTATTCTATAATATGAATTTTATTGTATAAATTTAGCTATTTTACCATTTAAAGTATATTCTGCAATATGAAGGCATGTGTCTGTCCTGTTGGCCCAGCAAACTGACAAGTCCATCTGACATACTGTAGCATTGAAATTGAGGTGCAGGGGATCTGTGTTTGTCTTCCGATAAAGACCGAGAGCAGCAGGCTATGTTCCGAATGAAGTCTGTAATGTAAGGAAACAGCAGAGTAATGTAGCTTAGTCACACTGCAGAAAGGTTATGCTAAGAGGGTGTTAAACTTTACAGTTTCTAAATCTTCTTTAAGATTAAATTGAATAATAAAAATTTTGAATAATTTAAAAAATAGCCATGGCTCATGATGGTCGATAAATAGAAAACACCTTTTAGTAAAGATTCTTGAAACTAAAGAAGCTATGCATTTTCTATTTACTGTATGACAATACTGTTTATTATTCTTATTTACAGATTTACCACAAAAAAAGGCAGAGAAATCTGTGCTGATGCTGAGCTCCATTGGGTCAAAGAATACATTCAATTAATTGACCTTTCAAAGAAATCTGTTGAGGAGAGTTCTGGATATTGACCCGTAAAACATTAATACCTTCAACTGGAATATCATTAAATGATGTTTTTTGTTGGAACTTGCACAGTCCTTTTGATATAATCAAGAAAAGCAAACAATCTGTTAAATTAAAAATGCTGTTTTTTCCAGATGTTATTCTCGCTATTTAATTGTTTTACCTAGATGAATGGCTCATTATTAGAATCACACTCAATGATTAGCTCTAATATGTGAGGAGAACAGTTGTCTATAGCTACTAATTATGACTTTATATATGGGAAAATCTACAGTAGATGGTTCTAATCTCTGGTTTAGTGAAATGGTCAGAACTATTTAAGATTTACATGATTAAGACAGTTAAGTATAAGCTCTGGCTGTATTATGGCTGCATCCTGATATGGACATTTTGGGCAAGATATGGCTTCTAACATAGCACTGAAATTACTTAACAGCTTCATCTTGGCTAGCTACGAAAACAATGTAATACCTTTATAATGAAGCCAATATTGTACTATATTATATTGTACTACAATGGATACCCTACAAGCTTAATGACATACTTTTCTCTTTTAAAAAAAGACTTTGTCAATCCCTGTGTGACATGTCATGCCAATAAAGCTTTTTGAGTAGTTGTGATTGATACCTTTTTAAATTGTTGTACTTGTATTGTAAGTAATTAAGATGTTGTCTCGATTGTATGACAGGCTTGTCATATAAAACTTGATGAAATGCTTTTTTATTTCTCCATGAAAATATCCTTCATTTATAGATATTGACATAGTTTTGTAAATTTAAAAAAATAAATATTAATTGCAAGACATGTTTTTAAATTTAATATTAAAATTATATTGTCACAAAATCCATGAGATGTCGTTTATAATTTATTAAACTATCTTGCAAGACACTTGCAATGTGTAAAAGTGCAAACTCTTTCTAGTTTTCTCACTGTAGTTTTGTTGTTAGAGACCCGAATCTGACACGTGGTTATACCACTCTTTGAGGAGGTATAAGATAATGATCATGGTGTAAGTTGATAATGTGTAAAACAACACACAAAACCAGAGACGGAGGAAGATATGCAAAACATCAGAAAATGTTTAATCTTCTTTATCTTTTGAGCAGAAAAACGTGGCTGAGTCTTTTCATCTTTTTCAGAAACTGAAAGTATTTCATTTCAGGACAGTCTCAGACTGGTCAGATGTCATGAGGCCTTTTCCTTCTTCCCTGCAATCGTTGTGCAAATAACAGCTTTCTGTCTCCCTCTTCTGTCTCAATACTCTCTTATATACCCTCTGTTCTGAATACTTACAAAACAATGGCAGACAACCAAGAATATTTTCTAAAGGGGAAGGTCTTGTGTAACTAACCTGTTACAATTCTTTGAACAACTGACAGCGTTATTTGATTAAACTAAAGCATATAACATGATATATTTCAATTTTCATAATGATTTTCATTTTCAAAGGTAATGCATACGGAAATGCACATGGATTGAGAACAGGAAATTGACATTTCTAGCACAACTTGTAATTGGGCAGATGTACTGTAAGCAGTATTGTGCTGCATGTATGCATTTTATTATTGACCCAAATGATCTGTATAACAATCTAGATTTTGGCATAGATAGCAAAAAGATAAATTTGTAGATGATATAAAAGTGAGTTGAGGGTCAAGCACCTGAAAGTGACCTACAGTAGGTATTTAGCTAGAAATGTTTGTTTCTTCATCAAGATAATGTGCATCAAAGACAATTATAGCTAAGAAGAGTAACTACTATGCTCATCTACTGCTTCCCAAAGTTCCTGCTCCCACTCTGACATACTGTACCCTTATGTACAGCTGAATTATCCCACGAGTGTCACTGATGAAAGCATTTACACATTATTTCACGAGGAAGTCTTGTTTGGTGCCCTCTAGTGGTCACCCTTTGGGCATTACACCCTTCTAACTGGGCAGAGCACCCACAACTGATTAACACTTTGGAACAGGTAAAGAATTATTCCATGCTGAAAAGAAAAGAAGGAGAAGAAGGCTCTTTTCTTTTCAGCATGGAATTAACCTTTACCTGTTCCTTTGCAGTCAATGCATGCTGATACAGCTACTCAAACTTCTTCATTTAACACTTTGGGCACTTGAGCGGTTTAACGAGTAGAAACACTTGCTTGAGCCACAGGCTGAGCCCATAATCACTGGTTCAATTCTTGACTACATCAGGGTTGGTGTTGTCATTAAGATCCAGATCATTCCTGCTAGACTATCTTCTAGTGCAGAGAAATAATCATTTTCCAATCCTATGGGAAGAGAATGCAAAAATAACTGTAAAATAACAAAAATAACATCTATTTTTTCTACTGAGTAGGTTATCAAATACTGTATTTAAGTGTAAGTGATTTAAAAAACATTCTGTCTTGCATATTCATACATTATAGACATCATAAAGGGAAAAGGTTTACTCTTCATCTCAAATACATAAATTAGATCAGAGAAACTTTTAAAGTTTAAATCGGTAGTAATTCATAAAAGGAGGAGGGGGGCTGAGCACGTGTTTTGCTTCTTTAAG
This sequence comes from Atractosteus spatula, assembly GCF_055471065.1. NCBI lineage: Eukaryota > Metazoa > Chordata > Actinopteri > Semionotiformes > Lepisosteidae > Atractosteus > Atractosteus spatula. Next base: position 60,440,488 of record NC_142707.1, read on the forward strand.
TTTCAAGTGTGATCATATTTAAATCTAGTATAACATAAATACTAGAATTTATATGTAGAATTCTTGAATGTATCACCAAACCCGGTGTGGTGATCAGGTGACGACAGTGATGAGGTTTAAAGCCAGTGAAGAGAAGATCTTTTCATGTTTAGTGTTAAAAATATACTGTAACCATGGTTCTCAAATTTATTAATTCAGCTGGGTTAACAGTGTTTGGGTATAGAAGAGAAAGACCTCACAGTCTTGGAGCAAGGGAAATGGATCCTGCTTTCAGGGATTTCTCAGCATCATGCACATGAAATACATTTAGAGCAGGCAATCATCATAGCATTTTCAGAAGGATGAATTGGTTACAATATTACTAAGTGAAGACTAAAAGCCTTTAACTTAGTTTTCAGTGAACAGGTCATTTTCATTTGGAATGAACCATTCCAAAAACTGACATACTGTACGACAAAAACAGTTGTCTTTTGATGACCTGAATCTTGGAAACATTTGATATGCTGTTGTGTAACACTGTACATTGTTATTTGCATGTGTTGTTTGCATGTTGCGTGTTAATCAAACACAGAGTATGTTATTATATGTTAACATGAAGTAAAATACGTATTTATATTGTAAGAGAAGTTTATGCAATTGCCAGTCAAGTTTACTGCAGGACAAATGACAGCATTTAATATGATTAGAAAACATATTAGGGTTTAAACAGTCTTTATCACAAGCAATTTGTTTCCTAATGGCCAAAAGAGCAAATTCATTTTAAGAGCTTTTTAAATTTTTTGCTGTTTGGTTGTTAAAAAATGTAAAATGAGGGAATAGTAAACTACCTTTGAAAAGTGTTTACTCTGTCAAAAAGTAACCAAACAGTACAGGTATGGAAACATATTTCTAATCACAAAAAAATATTTATGTGAGTCATTACTTTTGTTTTCAGTTTTGCTTATTTTGTGTTTGTTTGTGTACTATGTGTTTGCTTTACTCAATTAAAGAATGTATTAGTCTTGGAGTTGACATTTCATCTGGACCACTGATTTACAGAGTATCTTCTTTCTCTGTTCAGCCACTCAGACACCAGATACCTTAATATTTGTTTACAACTGGTGTGCTGTTCTAAATACAGAAGATCAGTCTGAACCCAGCACCAGTTCTGAAGTTTGAAAGATGAAATCCACAGCCTTGGTCATCCAGGTCCTTCTTCTTGTAGCCTTGTGTTCGGTGATACTCTGTGAGAGTAAGTTATACTATTATATTATATTTTAAGTACTTTTATGAGTTAGAAGATTTCTGGGGTGTAAGAGACTAAACACAAGCCTGTCATTTAGCGCATCATTCAGTTTTACAGCACAATAGATTTCAAAATAACTACTAAATGGTACTACTTGGCCTTCTCCTATCTAGCTCTTCAAAATCATTTTTAAATTAAAAAACATGGTGACAGCACTTTACATCACACAGGATCTGTCAGGATCTGTTCGTATCAGAACAGGAACTTGAAGTTCCTGTTTATTTTATGAGCTTCTGATGTATGAGTTAGAGTATTAATAATTATGTGTCAAGTTGTGATGAAAACTTCTGTTGTATATACAGTACAGTACTGTAACAGCAGAAGTTGGTCATGAAAGCTGTATCTTTTCCTTGATATTGAGTTCTTAGGTGCAGCCAGAGGAAGATCTGTATCATATTGTCTTACGGAACAAGTAATAGGTTTATTCCATGCTGAAAAGAGAAGAAAGGAAACATAATGTTTCGGCTGTGGAGACTTCTTCGGTGTGATATTGTCTTTAGTACTTGTATAAGTAAAATGATGTTTTGTTACAGACAACCATCAGCCGGATGAATGTTGCTTTGCTTTCTACCCAAAGAGGCTTCCCTTCCGCGCTCTGGCCTCTTATAAGAAGACAAACAGCAAGTGCACAAAAAACGCTGCCATGTAAGTATTCTAGAGACCTGTTCATGTCTCACATTCAGAGGGACAGGGAATAAATTCCAGAATTCATCATGGAATACTGTAAATTCCAGAATTCATCATATCTTCAGTACAGATACTGTACCTGTGGATCAAAGTCAAATTTAGTTATTTTACTATTTTTTTATTCTATAATATGAATTTTAATCTATAAATTTAGTTATTTTACTATTTATATTCTATAATATGAAGGCATGTGTCTGTCCTGTTGGCCCAGCAAACTGACAAGTGAATCTGACATACTGTACTGTAGCATTGACATTGGAGTGCAGGGGATCTGGGTTTGTCTTTAAATCTTTTTTTAGAAGTTTTTAAATCTTCTTTAAGATTAAATTTAATAATAAAAATTTTGAATAATTTAAAAAATAGCCATGGCTCATGATGCTCGATAAATAGAAAACACCTTTTAGTAAAGATTCTTGAAACTAAAGAAGCTATGCATTTTCTATTTACTGTATGACAATACTGTTTATTATTCTTATTTACAGATTTACCACAAAAAAAGGCAGAGAAATCTGTGCTGATGCTGAGCTCCATTGGGTCAAAGAATACATTCAATTAATTGACCTTTCAAAGAAATCTGTTAAGGAGAGTTCTGGATATTGACCCGTAAAACATTAATACCTTCAACTGGAATATCATTAAATGATGTTTTTTGTTGGAACTTGCACAGTCCTTTTGATATAATCAAGAAAAGCAAACAATCTGTTAAATTAAAAATGCTGTTTTTTCCAGATGTTATTCTCGCTATTTAATTGTTTTACCTAGATGAATGGCTCATTATTAGAATCACACTCAATGATTAGCTCTAATATGTGAGGAGAACAGTTGTCTATAGCTACTAATTATGACTTTATATATGGGAAAATCTACAGTAGATGGTTCTAATCTCTGGTTTAGTGAAATGGTCAGAACTATTTAAGATTTACATGATTAAGACAGTTAAGTATAAGCTCTGGCTGTATTATGGCTGCATCCTGATATGGACATTTTGGGCAAGATATGGCTTCTAACATAGCACTGAAATTACTTAACAGCTTCATCTTGGCTAGCTACGAAAACAATGTAATACCTTTATAATGAAGCCAATATTGTACTATATTATATTGTACTACAATGGATACCCTACAAGCTTAATGACATACTTTTCTCTTTTAAAAAAAGACTTTGTCAATCCCTGTGTGACATGTCATGCCAATAAAGCTTTTTGAGTAGTTGTGATTGATACCTTTTTAAATTGTTGTACTTGTATTGTAAGTAATTAAGATGTTGTCTCGATTGTATGACAGGCTTGTCATATAAAACTTGATGAAATGCTTTTTTATTTCTCCATGAAAATATCCTTCATTTATAGATATTGACATAGTTTTGTAAATTTAAAAAAATAAATATTAATTGCAAGACATGTTTTTAAATTTAATATTAAAATTATATTGTCACAAAATCCATGAGATGTCGTTTATAATTTATTAAACTATCTTGCAAGACACTTGCAATGTGTAAAAGTGCAAACTCTTTCTAGTTTTCTCACTGTAGTTTTGTTGTTAGAGACCCGAATCTGACACGTGGTTATACCACTCTTTGAGGAGGTATAAGATAATGATCATGGTGTAAGTTGATAATGTGTAAAACAACACACAAAACCAGAGACGGAGGAAGATATGCAAAACATCAGAAAATGTTTAATCTTCTTTATCTTTTGAGCAGAAAAACGTGGCTGAGTCTTTTCATCTTTTTCAGAAACTGAAAGTATTTCATTTCAGGACAGTCTCAGACTGGTCAGATGTCATGAGGCCTTTTCCTTCTTCCCTGCAATCGTTGTGCAAATAACAGCTTTCTGTCTCCCTCTTCTGTCTCAATACTCTCTTATATACCCTCTGTTCTGAATACTTACAAAACAATGGCAGACAACCAAGAATATTTTCTAAAGGGGAAGGTCTTGTGTAACTAACCTGTTACAATTCTTTGAACAACTGACAGCGGCATTTGATTAAACTAAAGCATATAACATGATATATTTCAATTTTCATAATGATTTTCATTTTCAAAGGTAGTGTATATGGACATGCACATGGATTGAGAACAGGAAACTGACATTTCTAGCACAACTTGTAATTGGGCAGATGTACTGTAAGCAGTATTGTGCTGCATGTATGCATTTTATTATTGACCCAAATAATCTGTATAACAATCTAGATTTTGGCATAGATAGCTAAACGATAAATTTGTAGATGATATAAAAAAGAGTTGAGGGTCAAGCACCTGAAAGTGACCTACAGTAGGTATTTAGCTAGAAATGTTTGTTTCTTCATCAAGATAATGTGCATCAAAGACAATTATAGCTAAGAAGAGTAACTACTATGCTCATCTACTGCTTCCCAAAGCTCCTGCTCCCACTCTGACATACTGTACCCTTATGTACAGCTGAAGTATCCCACGAGTGTCACTGATGAAAGCATTTACACATTATTTCACGAGGAAGTCTTGTTTGGTGCCCTCTAGTGGTCACCCTTTGGGCATTACACCCTTCTAACTGGGCAGACCACCCACAACTGATTAACACTTTGGAACAGGTAAAGATTTATTCCATGCTGAAAAGAAAAGAAGGAGAAGAAGGCTCTTTTCTTTTCAGCATGGAATCAACCTTTACCAGTTCCTTTGCAGTCAATGCATGCTGATACAGCTACTCAAACTTCTTTATATAACACTTTGGGCACTTGAGCGGTTTAATGAGTAGAAACACTTGCTTGAGCCACAGGCTGAGCCCATAATTACTGGTTCAGTTCTTGAATACATCAGGGTTGGTGTTGTCATTAAGATCCAGATCATTCCTGCTAGACTATCTTCTAGTGCAGAGAAATAATCATTTTCCAATCTTACGGGAAGAGTGTGCAAAAATAACTAAAATAACAAAAAAAACATCTATTTTTTCTACTGAGTAGGTTATCAAATTACTGTATTTAAGTGTAAGTGATTTAAAAAACATTCTATCTTGCATATTCATACATTATAGACATCATAAAGGGAAAGGGTTCACTCTTCATCTCAAATACATAAATTAGATCAGAGAAACTTTTAATGTTTAAATCGGTAGTAATTCATAAAAGGAGGAGAGGGGCTGAGCACGTGTTTTGCTACTTTTAAGTTTCAAGTGTGATCATATTTAAATCTAGTATAACGTAAATACTAGAATTTATATGTAGAATTCTTGAATGTATCACCAATCCCGGTGTGGTGATCAGGTGACGACAGTGATGAGGTTTAAAGCCAGTGAAGAGAAGATCTTTTCATGTTTAGTGTTCAATAAATACTGTAACCATGGTTCTCAAATTTATTAATTCAGCTGGGTTAACAGTGTTTGGGTATAGAAGAGAAAGACCTCACAGTCTTGGAGCAAGGGAAATGGATCCTACTTTCAGGGATTTCTCAGTATCATGCACATAAAATATATTTAGAGCAGGCAATCATCATAGCATTTTCAGAAGGATGAATCGGTTACAATATTACTAAGTGAAGACTGAAAGCCTTTAACTTTAATTTTCAGTGAACAGGTCATTTTCAAAACCATTCCAAAAACTGACATATGACAAAAACAGTTGTCTTTTGATGATCTTGGAAAAACTTGACATGCTGTTGTGTAACACTGTACATGTGTTGTTTGCATGTTGCGTGTTAATCAAACACAGAGTATGTTATTATATGTTAACATGAAGTAAAATACGTATTTATATTGTAAGAGAAGTTTATGCAATTGCCAGTCAAGTTTACTGCAGGACAAATGACAGCATTTAATATGATTAGAAAACATATTAGGGTTTAAATAGTCTTTATCACAAGCAATTTGTTTCTTAATGGCCAAAAGAGCAAATTCGATTTAAGAGTTTTTTAACTTAACAGTGAAAGTTTTTAAAACTAGTATAGAATGAAAATGAAGAAAAGGGCAGGGAGTCTCACACTGAAGATCTGTACTGTAGGTGTTGGTGCTGTTTGGTTGTTAAAAAATTTAAAATGTGGGACTAGGAAAATACCTTTGAAAAGTGCTTCCTCTGTCAAAAAGTAACCAACCAGCATAGGTATGGAAACAAATTTCTAATCACAAAAACACTATTTATGTGAGTCTTTACTTTTGTTTTTTAGTTTTGCTTATTTTGTGTTTGTCTATTGTGTTGTCTTTACTCAATTAAAGAATGTCTTGGAGCCAGAGTCTCATACTTATCTTTGACATTTCATCTGGACCACTGATTTACAGAGTATCGTCTTTTCTGTTCAGCCACACAGACACCAGATACCTACAGTTAATATTGTTTTACAACTGGTGTGCTGTTCTAAATACACATAAATGCACAGCAAAAAAGACCAGACGTCTGTGAAATTTATGAATGATGTACTGTATAATAACGTGCATATAAACTGGTGAAAACATGTTCTTGAAAGGACAAAAGGGTTTCATTTTTGTTGGAGCCTCCATCTCCTTGAATATCTGCTACATCCCTTTTTGCTTTCTAACATATTCACTTCTGACTGCCTGTAGACATTCATTTAGATTTACTGTATGTCAAGAGACTGGTGACGCAAAATGAGAAGTACAGTATAACTTCTTTGTAGCAAAAGTTTTTCTGCTATTATGACAAAGATACCTTGTTACAACTTCATTAAGGAATGAAAGGAGGGCACTCAAAATGGATTGATTCAAAACAGTTCCCAGCGGGAGATTTTAGGCTTTAAAAGTATTTAAAATAGTTGACCTCTTTTTCTTGTAAAGGACACACCTTGACAATGATACAGTACTTGTATCACAATTTACCACCTTGGATGATATTTTATGTACTCTATACATATATATGTATGTGTGTTCATGAGTGCATATTTTATTTTCTATGATACAGATAATAATTAGGTCACTTTGTGTTGTTTGGACGAAAAGCTGGCTTCATAATTCTATTTCTGTTATAGACACCCACACTGTCTGGGGTGTTCTTACATTTTACCACAGAAATGAATGACCCTGTCATCTCCTGTTTCCTGCCCAGGCCTCCTTTTTTAACATCTCACTATATCATCCACCTACCTTTCATAGGTACCTGTATGTTCTTTGCCTTTTTTCTACAGCATTAGTCTGTCTGTAGACAGCGAGAGTCCATATTAGGGATCCATCAGCTATGAGAGCTCCAGTCGTTACCAGACACAAATTCTGATGTTTGAAAGTCAACAGTTATGGTTTTTTGCTGTCCTGTATGAAGTCACACTCTGTGATAGTACTGAATATTGTATGTGTTTTAAAATTTTGTTACTACAAATTGTGGAATTTTTTTTTTAAATGACAGAAGCTGAAAATATGCTTCTGAATGGTTACATTCTGTGCTCCTTGATGTGTTTGGTATCTTGTTCATATTTACCCTTATATTCATAACTGCCTTTGGAATACTCTCTTTTGCTAAAAGCTAACATGCTTTTTTCAACACATACAGACATACCCACATACAGTAATCTCCAGGATCAGAAATTACAGAAGTGCTTACAGTGGAGTGCACAGAGCAGGAATTAGATGAGAGTGGTTCAAGGACAGAATGGTTAGAAAGAAAAGCAAAGATGTCATTGGACTGGATGCATGAGAAATGTGGAGAGAAAATAAACAAAAGGAAGAAGGAAGATAATGTTGATAGTTATGGAGATAATTCAGCTGGGTATTTTAAAGGCAGATGGAGATTAGTCAGAGGCAAATGAAGATTTTTGGAGACGGGAATTGAAAGGGAATAGGAGAGAGTCGTGCTGGGCCTAGGACCAAGGTGTAGAAAGCTGAGATCGGTGTGTGGGAGGAGTAAAGAAGGTTGCCCTGGAGAAGGGCATCAGCTAAGTAAGTAATTTCCACACTCTGTAAATCATGGCAGTTAACTGGGATAGAGGAGACAGAAGGTGGGATAGAAAGGAGCATGGAAAATGAAAACAGATGTCCTTTACTTTCACCTCACCCAGAGACGTGAGGAGAATGGGACAGGACATAAAGAGAAGGCAGGATGGCTGGTGGTAGTCTTGTGAGGTGAGATCCAGGTTTCACTGAGAGACAGGGCATGAAAATGAAGATGAATTCATTTTCATTAGAAGCAAACTGGCAGTTCTATAGGAAAACAGAGACTGTTGAGGGCAGTAAGGAGAGCCAGTGTGTGGGCAGGAGTAGAAATAGATGAACAGGAACTGGACGGAGAGTTATAGAGATAATTGACAGCGATAAACAATATAGACTATAGAGACAAAGGCGTACAGTCTGACTCCGGAGATCAGGACTTTGAAGTGGCTGTGTGTTACAGGCAGCTGTGGAGGGTACTAAGTCTCAGAAACCAAACACGTGACTTGTGGGTTTTATGGTGTTTTCAGGAATTAAAGTGGAAGCAGCCGAAGATGCAGCAGAGCAGGGAGAAGGGTGAGACCTGAAAAAGAAGGCTAAATCAGCTTTTGGAGCGCAAAGCCACAAAAAGAAGGTTGAAATTAGCCCGGTGAAGCAAAGAACTGGGTGTCTGGAAGTGCTCTGAGGTGCTGAAGCTAAGTCTCCATCAGCACCTGGAAGGTACACTGGCACTTTGTAGGTGGACAGACACCCAGCAATCTGATCCTTTTTATCAGATTGATGGACTCAATGTCAGAGAGCTTCCTGAGAGGAACCTTTAAGATATCTAGGGAGCTGGAAAGAGATCTTTGGGTACCTACCTGAGGGGAGGTGGGTTGGACCGAGAGGCATTGCTCCCAAGTCCTCAGCTCCACAGGAGACCCTCCATCCCTTCTGGGAATGTTATAATTTCCCGGAGCAACCGAGGATTTTGAGCTGCCATCCGCCCAGGCATAACAATATATTCCAATATATTCTCCTTATGCATCAAATCCAGCGTAAGAGGAGGAAGACAGTGCCTGAGCCTCTCTATCACTTGGTCTTCACTCACTTAGGCTTATACTGTATATTCTTTTTCTGGCCAGAACTGCTGATCTTGAATGAGAGACAGGAGTTTCTGCGTAATGACAGGAGTTTGGCAGACACAACAGGTGGGAACTAATTAAGGACTGACTGCATGCAGTTGACCCGAGTTTACCGTGCACTGTCCCTTCCTCCTTCAGTGCTTCCTCACTGTCTCACTATTTCAGGTCTGTTCAGCACCCTAGAAAATTAAATGTGTCACCACCGACTCTGTGGTAATCAAGGAGCATTGGGAAAACAGTGTGTCTTTGTTGATTATCACCTGCCATTCTGTTTGTGCTTTTGTAAGGCTTGATGAACTTGATAACAGAAGCAAAGCAGACAAAAAGAGAAAAAAACCACCAAAAACACTGGCAATTATTTGCATAACTAAAATGAACAGCTGTCCTACACCCACCTTTGTCACGCATGACATAAGAATAGATACAAATGAAAAGAGGGCATTCAACCTATTTAGCTTTCTTTATAGTTAGTATCTTATTGAAACAAGGTTAGCACCCAGCTGTTTCCTGAAGGAAGAAAGGGTATCAGCTTCAACAACATGGCGTGGTAGAGTGTTCCTTTATCCCACAGCCTTTGTGTAAAGCAGTGCCTCCTGGTTTCAGTTTTAAATGCTCTTTCTCATCGTTTCCACTTACAGTATGTTTTCTGGTTTTCTGCGTGCTTCACAGTATATTTTATAGAAGTCCTCTGGGGTGACTTTTTCAATGCCTTTTAAGATCTTAAATACTGGTATCAAGTCCACCCTGTAGACCTCTGTGTTCAAAACTGATCCAGATCCGGAATCATGAGATGATTGGTTGGTTAGAAAAAAGTGTACCGATGGAGGGATCTCCCCGTAAAATGCACTGGCTAATAAAGTAATCAACTGGTGGAAAACGGCCGGAAGGGGGAGTCCAATAGCACTGCTTAGGATTGATATTGTTAATGGCATCAGTGGCTGGGTTGTTGTCCGCTACCGTTGAGGAGGAGTCATCAGCAAAATGAGCTTTGAGCCTAATCCTGCGGTAAAAACGGTTGAGTCTGTTTTGTTAAAGATTAATTACCACTTGTCCTTTGGTAATAAATATTTGTAATTATCAAGAGATAGCTTTTTTTTCTGGATATCCACAGCCTGAACTAACAGTGTCACTTATTATTTGGCCTGTGTCAATGCACAATAATTAAACTCAAAGTATAGCGTATCCATTTTGATTCTTTGGTAAATAATGTTGCTCTTCAAAGTTCAATGTAACATCATTGTCCAGGTCAAGATCTTGATCTGTCTTCTATATTTCTGAAAAAACTTGTAAGCATATTGTACATTGCAATTTCCATAAAAGAAATCAACTCCTTGTTTTACTAGTACTGTATGTAAACCAGCCATGACACTGTTTTTGTGCAAATGCACTTTGATCCCAGAGCAAAGGTCAATTGAAAATTTTCTTTCTACAGAAGAAAGTTGTCTCTGATATATACAGTATATATATACTGTATATCAAATAAGTGTCTAAAACACATTCTTATTCCCATTTTATTATAAAATATATGATTTTGTTTCAGTTACATTTAGTATTGTTGTTATAATTTATCATATGAATGCTACTATATTTATCTTTTTACTAATTTTAAATGTATTCTAAATTAAATACTTTTGCCTTTGATTTACCCTCTTTAAAAAGATTTCAAAATATATTAAAAAACATTTCTTTGAAAAATACTAAACCATTATGGGTTTTTATAGAGACAATAAACAGGAGGGAAGATAACATGACACCAAACTGTTAAATTGAGACTTGGAAGATGGAAAGATACCTCATGCTTCTGGTTATGTGCTCTTTTGTGATTTCTCCCCCAAGGAGACATGTCCAATAAAATCCCCATGCATTAACTCTGATATTCTTTCTGAGAACAGACAAATCACTTGTCTGCAGATAAGCTCTTAGTTTACAACCTACGATCACGTTCTATGCTTAAATTCCCTTGATTCCTTCAAAGACACTAACAAAATAAATTGGACTTATAGATCACTTTATTGGCCATATACAGTTTCTTGTATGAGGAATTTGTCTTTTCACATACCCCAACTTGCTCTCCATGAGACACAAAGACAGGGAGAGAAGCTTGGGGTCAGAGCACAGGGACAGCCATATATACAGCACCCTGGAGCAGTTGGGGTTAAGGGCCTTGCTCAGGGGCCCAACGGAGTAGGATTCCTCTGCCGGCAACAGGATAAGAACCGTCAGCCTTCCAGGCACAGGCGCGGAGCCGTAGCCACAAAACCAACGCACTGTCCCTATTCAAACATATAGTTATCATGTTTCCCATGATCTAAATCTAATATGTGAAAGCCATGGAAGGGATTCCTTACCTGGTTTATAAAACTATTTCTTTTTTATGTTACTCCTCCTAAATTCTATACAGTGCATGAAAAAGCAATAAATCCAAAAGAAATAATACATTTAAAAGTGTTATTTAGCAGGGATTATTTTGAGAGTAGAGTGCTTTAAGTAATTCCGAAAGCTTAATGTATCTGAGCACGAACAGTGGTAATTATGTATATCTATTAAGCAAATATCCTGCTGTGATATCAACTGCCTGCTTTACATATGAATGAACATAAGTTTTATTTGGCAGAGGTTATATATTTTTGCACTAGTGTCTGTGATGTACAGTAGGCTACCGGTAAGGTATTCAATTTCACATAACAAAAGCAATTATGTACATAGAATTATTCACATTGTTGGATAACATGGTGTGACTTTTGTGATGTTTGTTCAAAAAGGAAGTCATATAGGGTTGTATTCCAGCGCGGTAAAGGGAGAAATGTCATTTTTTGTTTGTTTTTTTAAGTTCAGTTCCATTTTTAAAAATGTTCATTATAGCTGTGATTCAGCCTGGTCAATAATGATTTTCTTCAAGAAAGTAAAACTACAGCGCACATTAAACTCTTTGTGCTTTTGTTTTGATGATACTGTATTTCATTGTTTTAGCTGCTCCTGTGGATGCAGAAATAGCAGTTTAGTGCTGAGGCTGGAATCAACACCAGAGATGGTGTTTCTATTAGAGATAAGGGTTCATCAGTTTAAGACTTCAGTGATCACAGCAATGTTTTCTATTAGGTTAAGATAAAGGTTTTTGGCTGCTCTTTTAGGCCTAAATGTGTAGATGGAGGTTTATGTTAGGTGCTCTTTTATTGTTTTCATTTACATATTATATTGCCATTTTGAGAAACAAAATAAAAGAAAACACTTTATAAACTATACCTTTAATTAAATTAAATCCAGTTACCAAAGAATATACACCAACAACTCAATGGAAAGATCCATGTGTGTTGAAGGGTCTGTTTACATCTTTAAAAAGTGTAAAATAGTTTTTGTTTTTCCCTTGGGGAAAACAAGATGAGTCTTTAAATTGTTAATAGTCTTGGGAAGAATAGCTACATTTGACATGACCACAAAGTGTTAAATTTTTAATTCTGTGTCTGCAGGATTGGAAGAGTTATGTTCTTCATCTATAAAAGCAACATAACCAGAAATCTAAAGATCTTAATAACCTGTTTTCTAATATATTTTTATGTATAGCATGCTTCATGTTAGACAGTAATAACCCCTTGCAGTAGCCAGCACAATATGTAGTTCAAGACATAGTGGCATCTAGTTCCTCCCTGTGCGAACACAGAACTATGGAATCCATTTGCTCTTACTGACAGATGGACCAAATAAATTAGCATCTTAAAATTACCACAAGTGAGAGGGGAATTTTGATTACACGCTTCAAACTGAGATCCTGCATATTTAACCAAATTAAAGGAAGAACTGAAATGCAAATGTATCACAAATAACAGGAAACACAACAGCTACTGATGAAAGCTCATTTTTTATTTTAAGTCTATTCTATAATTTCTAAAAAAAACATGTCATCGAAGCAATTCTTATAATTACTTCTGCAAATTATAAATACAAGCCAAAGCCAAGCTCTTTGTGTTTAGTCCTTCATATAACTAAGCAGTAAACTGTAATTATTCAGCCATATAAAAATGTTGGATGATTGGTGAAGAAAATCTGATTTGTCCTTCAGTATTTAATTAATTTGTGTCCACACATGTGAAAACCTTACCATATTAAACCATATCTACAGTAGTTGCATTGCCCAGTCAGTGAAAAGAATATACTCTACCCTGAAACTGAATACAAGCAACACAGAACTCTGAAAGGGAAAGATATAAAAATAAAAGAGCTTCATTTTTTCCAGTCCTGGAAAAAAAGTTTGTAAATCCACTGTCTGATACAGTACTGCTTACACTATTAGTGCTGACCTATATTTGCTCTTATTTTCTGAACCTCTTTTCCTACAGCCCTCTGCTTCATGACAGACCGACAGACACAGAATATAATTTCAAGAATCAACAGCAGCTCTTGAATAGTATTGTGACCATCAGCTTGGATGTGTGTGGCAGGGTAGCGCTGCTGCCTCAGAATCCTGGATTTGAATTTGTTCCATGTGGAGTTTGCATGATCACCATGTCCAAACGGGTTTTCTCAGAGCACTCCAGTTACAGTGGCTCCCACAGCCCAGACACATGCCAGCTAGGGCAATTGCTTAATAACTGTCTCCAAAATACCCCCAGTACAGTATGTCAGTTATGGAATGGAATTATTTCCTAGAACCTCCTTGTGCCCAGTGACTCTAGCTCATTGTAGATCTTAGATGTTTTTTTTATTTTTCCCTGACAGCTTGATGGAATCATATCCTATATTTAACAAGTGACAGCAATAATGGATTCAAACAGAGCATATAATATGTTATATTTAGATTTTTGATAAGGTTTCCCATAAAAGATTAATTCTCAGCAACAGTCAAGGAAATGAAATCATTTTGGAGTGAGAACTGATTAATGGATAGAAAACAAAGGACATAGAATGGACAAATACTGTAGTTACATTGAGGTTATGTAATTAGCAGCGTACCACAGGGATCTATATTAGGACTACTGCACTTCTTAAATTATATTAATGTACATTAATGAGCTCATTTCTGGTACCCTGGACTAGTTAGTGTACCAAAACAGGAGGATTAACAAATGCTGTAAAAGCTACTGTACAAAGGAAATTTGTCAAGATGAAGGTAATATTCAGGGTTATGCAAACACACGGCCAATGATATCTAATGTACACAGGTGCAGATTAGAAATGAACTATAATAGTAAGTTAACACTGACCTTCAATTCAGTAGTCAACATTGTGACTAAAATTGTACAAAATGTTCTTAAGTCATTGTACAATTTTAACTTAACAACATGTGATTTAAATTGATTTTAATTTAAAAGACTTATTGTTGAAACATTTCGCTTGTTTCTCCTATTTCTTCACCACATTGTTAAGAAAATGTAAATGAGAAACATAAACACCTACTGTAACTCTTTTTCAGAAGTGGACCCATCAAATTCAGAATGTCTTATTTTGGTTTGTATCACTTTTCTACATTAAAGTTCATAGATTAGGTGCTTGCCCAGTCTTGAATTTTGTCTAAATCTTGAATTTTAAGTTCTTCAATTTTGCTATTATCTGTAAACTTGACTAGTTTACTGAGACAGATTGATTCGCTCTTCATCCACAGGTCTCACTTATGACTTCTTATTCCACCTCTTTGCACACAAAAAAAGTCAACGTTAGGCCGGTGTCCTGTAGTTTTGTGATCGGACAAAGAACTAATTAATATGCAAAACCATAATTTCTTGCAACTAAACTAACTATATAAATGTAAATGTAAAATGTTCAATCTAATAAATAGACAGATAACACCTATGCTTATGCTTTTTCCCATAAGGTGCTACAATTTAATGGGTCACATCTTTTTTGCTGTTTAGTTCACAGCCTGTGATGTGATATCTTCAGAAGATGAGCATGGATGGTGTTAAACTTATAAATGAAAGAGGCTGTTGGGATGAAAGTGATGACAAAAAAAAATTATAGCTACTTAGAAAGCACTTGCAACAGAAGTGGATATGTTACATAACATTATTAAAACATCACTACTTACTCATTAAATCCTGTATTCACCTGAACAAAAGCATTAAATTAAAATAATAATAATAATGACACCTGAAGAAGGCTCCACGGCCGAAACGTTGTGTTCTCTTTCTTCTTTTTTTCAGCATGGAATAAACCTATTACTTGTTCCTTTGCAGCCTACGCATGCTGACACAGCTACCCACCTTAAATTAAAATATCCCTGGAAAAACGGTACTACTGTATGTACTTTCCTACTGTATGTGGCACTTCAACACTGTAGCTTCTAGGATACAATAAATTACTAAGAATAAAATGGTACACAGAACTAGCAGGGAACATTTAATAAATACAGTAGTTCAGCTGTATTACTAACACAGTCACTACATGATATTTTTATACTATGCCTATAGAATATTTCTTCGGCATGTTTGTTATCCGATAGAATAAAAACAGAGGCAATAAATTCAGTCACTTGTCATACCTGACTACAGCAGAAAACATAAAGCAAAAAAAACATGTAGCTATTGTTTCTCATTCCACACTAATTCTTGCTAATAATCCAACAACAGGCACTATGTTGTGGGTGGAATAAAGCTCCCAGTCTTTTCAGACGTTGCGGTAATCAGGGTGTAGGGGTGCACTGCAGGGAACGGTAAAGAAATGTCAGAAGACAGAGCACACAGAAGCTGATAAAAACTTAATTAAATAGAATGATACAGTATGTCCAGACTGGCTCTTGAAATTATGGCAAGGGGCTGTCTGATTGTACCTCAACCTAGGGACAGAAAAATGAGTAGAGCATTTGGTTTTGGCACCCAGCGTGTCCACCCACGATCCCCTAGCTTGACTGCCTCTGTTCTGCTATAAGCACAGTTTCCCATTACACATTCCCTTGATCTCAGGATAATCTATTATTTACAGCAGTTCCCACTGCGCACAGCATAATAAAAGTGCAAACGGGGGCCTCATCCTCTCATCTCTGTGTACAAAGTACAAAAGCCAAGAGATGAAAATACTACTCTGCTCATTTTAAGGGCAATTTGGAAAAGCCTCTGTTCTTTTTTTCCATAATACTGAATATGTTTTAGCACAGTGGAATAAATTGAACATCATAGAGAAACAAATAAAAATTGATTTAAATATAGATATTTAGAAATATCCCATTGGAAACTAGGAAACAAAAGTGAAGGGTCTTGTACAGAGCACATTTGGATCTCTCTAGTCCATATATCACCTGGATATCACCTGGATACCGGTACCAGAATGACCAGAAAGGACCAGAGTTCTCTCTGTGTAGTCTTGAGGTTGCCATAGTAGCAGTAACATGCAGAGTAACAATGTCCCCTTGAACATGCTGAGTACTTTTGACTCTACAGTGTTGTTAATGCAATGTTATCTCCACTTTATGTTGCAGTGCGTCAAAGTTCATAAAAGTAGCCTCCTCAAGTCCTCATCATCCTCCTTCCTCCCATGATGGTACAGTAGCTGTCTCAGTGAGTTGAGCTTATCAACAACTTGGAATTCAAAACTGGGAGACTAAAACAAAAAACGATTGAAAAAACATATGTAAAATATACTTTAAATAGAACTAAATAGGTATCACATGTGAAAACCACTTCCTGTTTGTTTTGACCTGTTTGGATCCCATTTGTCTTGTTTTATTTTGCTCCTCCTGTGTTCCTCTGTTTTCACTTTATCCTACAGTGCTTAAAATGATAAATGACTAACTCTGAGCTCTTGCACGGTTGTCTGCTGCATTTAATTCCACTGCAGTCCAGCCACAGCCTGAAAAACCTAAAACAGCTTAAATAATTTTTTGCCCTCCAACTTATTAGGAAAAGAAATCCAACAAAATTAGATTAAACAAATTAAATTGTGCAGTAACCGCAAAACAATTTAATTAGAAATGCTATTTGCACTCATATTGAAAACCCCTCTTCAATATTTTCCATCAAATTCCAAGGACACTAGAGTAAAGATTTTCTCTATCACTAATAGTGCCAGAGCATTTTATTTTGCTTCCTTTTTTCACTATTGAATAGAAGTAGTTTTTCACGTTTCAACAAAATAACAACAAATTCTCCAGAACAGCTAAAAGTTTTACTTTCAATGACAAGTGTCCCTCAGGCCTAGCTTGAACCTTGCATTTAGGAACAATTGAACTGTTATTTTAAATGTTCGGGAGCCACAAGATCCTTGCAGGTATTCAAAGGGTTAAATCGTGTATGAAAACCATTTCTTACTTTAATTCGTAGTCACAGATGGCAAAATGCCTTTTGGTAATGAATGATTCCCAGTGGAAACATTGAACTGCACATACTGTACATTCTTCTGTGTTTTTTATTTTGTGCTTTACTGCTCATAAAAGACATTGTTAGTGGTAGCCCAAATTGTGAACATTTATCCAACACACTCTGCATTTGTCTTTGTAGCTATTCGGCAACAGCTGATCAACCTGAATTTGCGCAACACTTGGCACACTGCACCAGCAGTAGGCAGACAGGTCAATAAATATGCTTTTAAAAACAAGAACATAAAATAAGATGTAATGTAAATATTTCCAGTTCAATTAAGAAATTCTACCATTGGAAAATAAAAAAGTGAAAACTAAAAGTGAACATTTAGCACATCTAACAGAGACCTTAGTAAATGTCAGGACCCTAGGCAAGGGCTTAGTTTGCCTATGGGTTAATCCAGTCCTGGTTCCTCCCATCAGTTACAAACAGACAATGCTGTAACCTTGTAATTTTGCTTAAGTTTCAACCCAAATGAAAAATACAGTATGTGAGTCGTCTTCAGTTTGAACCTCTGTGCAGCAGATTGTAAGACCTTATTTTTCCATCATAGAAATATAGCCACACTGTGTCCTATACTGTAGTCTATCTCTAGTTGACAACTGATTTATTGTATTATTTTATGTGAATTCCAGATTTCTAGTGGATTTTGGAATCTTTCTGCTTAAATTCAATGTTCTACTTTACTTGGCTCACCAATATTTAGTCAATTATATGTTTATTCCACTCATGCATGCAACCTTTGTTCAGCTGAAGTCTAGCATAAAAACTTTATTTTCTTGTTTTTTGATGGTTTTATCTTCTGTATTTCCTTTGCTTTATTGGCTTTGTAATTTTGTTGACTTTTATTTTGTATTATAAAGTGCTTTTAAAGTGCATAAAGATCTAATAAAGATGGTATTAGCAATGGTTAATGCTCAAGTACATTTTTTTACATTTTAATGCTGTAGCTCAGGTCAAATTTCACAATGTATCTGTTGTGCAGAAATGAACAAACACAATAAAACAGATGTACAAAAGTCAAAAAGGATGTCTGAGAATACTGATTGCAGTATAAATTAAGAAGAACAGAAAAGAGTGTAATGTGATAAACTGTTCTCCTATAAATATGACTTAGGACTTATATGATACCTTGAGCAATAACTTGCTAATAACATTGTGAAATAACAAGCATTGGGATTTGTTTGGAGGAGTCATAGAAAATAAAATCCAATAAGACTACATCCTTATATAATCATTTCAAGCCATTTATTATGCTTTTGCATATTGCATTTTATAATAGTCATGATGATCAGCTTTTTATAGATTGAAAAGTTGTTAGAATGTATCATCCTACGCAAAGCCTGCATAACACAGGGTCACGCACAGTGCAGTACTTTTGAAAAATATTTTTCTTGCATGTAGGGATATACTAATCTTTTGTATGACATTTGTAGCAAAATTGTCTGTATGACCCTGCTCTTTCAAAATGCTATTTACAGGAATAATTATGTTAATACTTCACATTTTAACATCTTTCTGGAACCCAATTCAGAAATCAGTGTATATGTTTAGTCAAATGATTTAATACTGTCTGAACTTTGAAGAAATACATTGTTTTTATTCACTAGTATTGTTTTAGGAAGAAATCCCTATTATTGCAGTCTATTAAAATACTTGTCATGTTGTATGCAATGCATTTTCCAAATGCTTGAAAATATTTTTTACTCAGAGGCATGAAGGCTGCTAATTTGATCAATTATTTAGATGAACAGTTCTGATATCACCACTGAGTCACAGTTTTAGTGTAGTCGATGAACAGATGGCAGTATTTCAAAGAATGGAATTAATTCCATGATCCTACCCAAGGACCAAACCTGTAGATCTACATTTTGCGCTTTCATGTACTACTTTTCAGTCATTAAAACAAAAAGCAGTAGCCAGACTGCTGTGATTTACACAGTTGAGACAATAAAGGAATCTGAATACATACATCACATTCTAATTCAGAACGTTGTGTTTAATCTTTGAATTGTTTTTCCCCCTTTGGTAATGATAGGAATAAACAGACATGATAGAAATAAATTACTTCAGCTATTCTGCAAGCCAGTCAAACATATTAACAGGGGCCTGGTTGGTGGAAAAGGAAGCATTTGAGTCAAGCGAATAATTTAATCATTTTCTCCAAACATGTCTGAGGTTAAACTGTAGTGTTTGTTACCATCATTCGGTATATATAGGGAGGCAGCTGCAGGGGCTGAGGTGATTGATGTGTCAATCAATTCCCATTGAAATTGTGGAACAGGGAATTGACAAACCTGGTCTTGTTCTGCTACCAATCTCTGTACAATTATTCACTGGTTATACCTCATGGTCAAGAATGTCTTGAGGGATATCTGATTGTGTAGTACACAGCTGGGTTATGATGAGATGTCTTTGACACCCTCATTTTGCATCCTTGTTTCAATATCTCTGGGTTAAAGTGATGGACAGGTATTTTTTCTCTGGTTTGGTCAAGGGCCTGCTCCTAGGAGATTACAGTATATCCATGTAGCATTTCTGCATGTTTCTTTTGGTCATATCTTTGAAATGCTTTTACTGTTCCCAGCTGTTGTGATTGCTTACTCTGACATTCATACAATATAATCAATCACATGGAGCTGACAGGAGATGACCTTAGCTCTTATGTTTGCAGTGATTACTTGGAGAGAACACTGATGTTGGTGTATCTGTCCTACGAAGATAAAATCTTCCACAAACAGCGTTGGTGATATGACTCCAGTTCTTTCAAGCATCCCATGCATATTGTCCATGTTTCAGCTGTTCATCACACTGTCAGCAGCTACAGTATATCACACTGCAACTCAAAACTGACAACCCACTGAATCTAAGCAGATGTGAGCCTGGCCAGTACCTACTTTACTGTATAGGAGACGTCCTGGGAAAGCTATGGTTGCTGCTGGAAGAGATTTCAGTGGGACCAGTAGGAAGCCCTCTCCCTGAGGTTTGTGTGGGCCCCAATATAGTAATGGAGACTCTGTAGTGTAAAAAGAGCACTGTCCTTCGGATGAGACGTAAAAAAGAGGTCCTGACTCTCCATGGTAATTCAAAATTCCAGGACATTTCTCAAAAATAGTAGGTGTTAACACTGATGTTCTGGCCAAATTTCCCCATGGTCTTTACCAATCATGCCCTCCTAATAATCCCCACCTATGAATTGGCTTCATTACTTTGTTCTCCTCCCCACTGATAGCTGACGTGTGGTGAGCAAACTGGAGCACATTGGCTCACATCATATCAGTGGGTGCTACACACTGGTGGTGGAGGGGAGTTCCCATGACCTGTAAAGGGTTTTGAGTGGAGTGTCCGTAAAACTGCTATATAAGTGTAAGGATTATTATTAGCATTATTGTTTGCAGTAAATTAGAAGTTATGACTGTACAGTAGACCAGTCTATTTTCAGTCTTGATGTGGCATTCCTCAAGCAACTGCTTTCCTAGGCAGCCGAAAGCTGCACTTGAAGATTTCAGTAGATGCATTTCTGTCTACGCACACACTGGGAACAAACACATCAACTGGAGTTTGATGACTGAAGTCACAGTCAGAGTTCTGGACCACAGCTGCTGAAAATTTAAAAAAAACCTACTGTCCATTAGGTAAATTGTCTGCACCAAATATCTTTCACTTACTTTACAGCTCAGCTTCACTCTGCTGCTTTTTGTTAGTTATTAGTTTTTACTCCTATATGTAACAATCAATACAAATTCAATATAATCAAGGAAAAAACAATGAATAAAGGTTTAGTCTGTTTGAAACATCCAATTAAAGTGAGCATTGACCAGTAAAATGGACATAAACACAGCAATATAAACAGCTAAAACAATGACACCTGAAAAAACTGAGTGGTTGTCCTGTGACAGAAATGATGAATTACTGCACCTGGTCAGGCATCGCCAGGTACTGTAGCTACAGTATACTGTTTATCATTGAAAGAATATCATCTCCAGAAGAAATATCTTCAGTCAGACAATATGCTATCAAAATATGGTTCAAATGATACTAAAAAGCAGAAGACGACATCTGATAAAATGGTATAGAAATAAATAAGACAAAACTTTTTTGATGTTAGTAAACTTATAAAAGTGTATGCCTATTTCCATTTATGTTATTAATCACTAAAAGTGTGTTTCCAGAAGAGAAAATGGATTACCTCTACTGAAATATGTAAATTCATAAACAAAGGGAATCTGAGCAGCACTGATGGTATGAGAGAACGATAATATTGTAATAAAAATGCATTATGTATGACATTGGAGCAATAAGCATGAGATCCACTAAGACGTGACTTTCCTATTTGCAGCAAGTGTTAACTACTCATACCTTAAAGATGGCTGCCCCACAACAAGAGCTTACCATTACAAACCAATGAGGCTCGTCACATTACATTATGAATATGCGGATCTATTGGTACAGTATGTAGCATTCACTAGAGCACACCTACGCAATATGCAGTGAGCTTTAGGTTCAATGAAAATGTGTAGAAAATGTGTGATTTTTTTCAAAATGGATGGATGAGTGTGTGCATAGTTTCTGTTAGGTAGTTACTGTAGCAACAAATACTACCTATTTTGTTCTAAAAACAAACCTGAAGCCAGAGGCACAAAACAAGTGTTGCAGATCTCGCAATCTAATGTAATTTACTCTGTATGATATGGTATGAGGGAATGTGTGCTTCTTTCTTGTTAACGATCAAGTCTGCATGCCTCTCCCTCAGAGGATATCTCTAAATAATGGAGCATCTGTTCTCCTGGTGGATCCTAAGAGGTGATAAAGACTGTGAAGACAGGAAAGATAAGAGTTGCACAGACACCACCATAAAAAGCACTCTGTCATGTAGTAATTAAGCATTACAATTCTCTAGAGACAGGATCATAATATTGGGGTCACAGAATTAGCAAGGTATCCAGGAAGTCCTTTTGGAAAGGTTCAATTGAAAGAAACTGGAAAAACATAACTTAAAATCATTCATGTATACTATGTGTACCATGAGCACCACGCTGTACTATTCTGTAGATATAAAATTAAGTAATTAAGTGGTTATACACAGAAGAAATATAACCAGCTGCCTTAAAATTCGAGAAATGAGAGATATCCAAGGGAATTCTCAAAGATCTTATTTTTCTGGTTTTAAAGAGCTATTTATAATAAAACAGATAAAACAGGCAGGGTCCTGAGTGCAACGAGCCAATCCCAAAAGGTATCAGAATTCAAATCTCATGGATTGAGGGTCTGAAGATCCCAGTTTAGAATACCAAATGACCCCACTTGTGGCAAAATGAAGTATGACACCTCCCATTGCATGCATCCATCCATTTTCTAACTGCCTCATCCAGTTCAGTGTTATGAGAGAGCCACATCTTGGCAAGCAATGGGCACAAGCAGGATACAACCTGGAAGACGCTGGTCCACCGCAGAGCAGACACACAGACACAAGAGAAGTACCCAGTCACACCAAGACCAATTTTCCCAGAAGCCAGTTAACTTACCAGTATGTTTTTGGACGCATGCAAACATGGGGAAAACTATCCTGCAAACTGCAATTCCAAGCAGATAATACCCCAATTCTGGAACTGAACCCAGGGCCCCAGCACTGTGAGGCAGCGATACTAAACACTGTGCTGCAGTGTCACCCCTAAAATAGCATCCTTCATTCTTTATTGGTAAAAGGCTGCACAAAGTACTGGGCATGTTTGTGCACAATGTGTTTGTGCAATAGAGAAGTATTACATCAGGATCGAAACCATTAAAGTACAGACATTAGGTTTGAACGTGAGGACCCAGTGAAGAAGGAGAAGAAGTAGAGAGGAGCTCCAACTGGACCAGGGACGCAAACTCTGATATGCTTCCCCACCATCTGCAGTCAACATCCAATCTACTTGCACTCCAAAGAAATGCCAGAGCAGCTCCAAGCAGGTTCACACTGCACCTTACACTGAAGAACCCTTAAGGATTAGGTGATATCTATTTCCCTGCTCCCCAGAGCATAAATAATAGGAACACAGCAAGCCTCTTCCTAAGGGAATTATTCACAATTGCCTTGTGCTTGGTTTCTATGATTGATAGTGATAGTGTAAAATCATTACTTTTTAATAAATGATTGCTGTAACTCCACACCTTTTGCCTCAAATTAAAATTCAAGTTTTCTAACAGTTAGCTATTCTATACCTGAGTAACTTCCATTTTTCTAATATTTCTCCTGTCCAATCATTTCCTCAATTTGTTCCATAAGTCTTTTATTTGTATTAAATTTATTCCTAATTAAGTAATCTATTTTCATAGAATGAAACGGTCTAGAACTGAATTCACGTAGATCAGCCCCTCACCACTATCATGCATTTGCGTTGTTAAGCATTGTGTTAGTCATCATATTAACCTGATTGTGCTTTCAGAGAACATAATCATTTAAAGGCTGAGGTGATGATTGCCACTAGATCACAATTTTTATACCTGTTTTATACTGTACCTTCTCTCTGTTTTTCAATAAAATCTGTATGCGAGATCTGTGCAATAGGCCTTTGTGTTTGAAAGTGATTACAACAGGGTCTAAGGTTAACTCACACGTGCAGTTTTTCTAGAACACATTTGTGATTGAAAGTGCAGTGACACAATACCAATGCACACCTACCCATAGTGAGGGCTGTAGTACTATGCTTTAAGGAAATGTGTGGTTGTTCTCTGGGACAAGGCTGAAAAATAAAATGGTCAACCTGCAGAGCATATCCATCCATCCATCCATCCTGGTGGGGGTTGAAGCAAGCTGGAAAATATCCCGAAAGCCTAGTGACTGCTCTGGCCTTGAAACTGAGGCTTCACCAAAGGCTGGGAAGCATAATTCACAATCTCACTTCACGTATTGACTTACCTTCACAGAGTCAGCTTTAGACTTTAGGTCTGAACTTTAGGTCACTTATATACAGTATGTTTAATTGAATATGTTTATTATTATTGTTTTTAATTATGGTACAAGTGCACCTGGGAGTGGGAGAGAGCAGAACAGAGAAAACTGCTTTTTTTCCACATCAGGACTCTTATTACAATGCTTGATTTTTAAATATTTCATAGCACTTTTTTTAAACCAGCAACTACTGAATATCTAACAATCATGGCTCTTCTTGGAGTCACTAGAGTGAGGTTCTGTATTACATCAGTCGATTTAAAACACTGCTGTGTATATGTATTCTCATTCTAAAAGCTGAGTAACTAGAGGAATAGGTTAATGACATTTAAAACTAAAGGCTCGAATACAATAGAGATAACAGCTGATATTTCTTTATTATAACAGTTCCTAACCACACCTGCTGTCTTCAAGAGCATTTGTGGATCGAACATCTGTTTTAACATCGATATGATGTTAATGAAACATTCAGTGCTGATTAATTTAAACAGAACCATTGATTCTAATCACTTTGTTTATTAGCAATTTACATGATAGATGGTTTCTAATAATGCAGAGCTAATGTTATCTGTAGGGCTACTGTATGTGAGCTAGGCTGAATTAGAATGACCCAATTACTTGCATTTCAGTGTAAATCCCTGAGTTGTTGATGAAGCAATTCTAATAAAAATGACTTGTGACAACTAATTAAAGAATGGACCCTAATAATGAGGGCTATTCTCTAACTGATTCATTAAAAGACAAAGTCTGAACCTCACCAATTAAAATCAAAATGAAAAAAAAAACATAGCTTGTGGACTTGATACTGTCAATATTAACACCAGAGCACATGTTAAACCATTTTGGAATTTAACCAGTATGAATGAACCAAGCACAGAATTAAATGCATTTTATAACTTTTACAATGTTCTGTTCAATTTGTTTACTGAAGGAGCTGCCTGACATTCACAAGTTGTTTGCTAATGAATTCACACAGCTGTCAGTTATCCCATTAGCGTGTGAGCTTGAAAATAAACCGCAGTCTCCAAAACGTCTGGTAGTGTCAGCAGAAGTTTATGACTTTTCATCTATAGTACAAACATTACATTTAAGGGGCTTTTTTACAAAAATATGAAAATCTTATTTTTTCACTCAGTTATTTTCCCAAATAAACTTTCTCAAGAAGCTTTAAGGATATTTATAATGTTTTTCTTATATCCTCCATCTTGAAAAATCATTAGAACCCCTGCTGAGTAACAGATTTTAGTATGTTGTGCCTGATATTTAGTTTCTAATTTTCTCATTTCTAAACCTTCATCTAGACACTGAACATTCAGATAATTCACAATAACCATTTATAAAAATCTAGATTTCTTTTCAGCAGAAATACTGTATATATGAAAAAAGCTTTAAATGAATTGTTTCTCCAAGATTATAAAAAATATTGCAATGTTGCTTTTGATCCATCATCTGTATGTATCCATCTTCTGTATGCAGATAAAACAACAGCATAACACATAAATTCTGGCAAACATCTCAAAGATGCCTGTATCCTTGTGTTTTATGTACTGTCATGGGTATACACAAAGAACCCATATACACAGAGACACATTTTCACCTTTTGACAAGAACTGATCCCAAAGTAATATATTTAACTACTGTATAGTAGAATGTAAAATGGGAAACTGATTTGGGAGGAAGCATTATTAAGCAGGAAGATTTTAATTGCTAAGGCATTCTTGGGGACAGATGTAATTCATAGATTTAAACCATTTGCAAATATCCAATAACAAGGACATGAGATTCTCTGGTGCTGATACAGTATCACCAAAGAGTCAGTGCCACACTACAGTACATCAGTTTTTCATGTGACAGACAAAATCAATTGCATTTCCAAAACAATTTTTCATTTTAATCCGTACTGTATGTCTGCATATTGATGGGATAAGGCCTTTGGAGCAAATGGCACAATTTTAAACTGAAAAAGAAGCACATAATGTTAAGAGCACTTGTTAAATACTGATGTTAAGTTGATCTTGAAAGCAATAGGACTGTAAATGTTGAGGTTCCGCAGTGGTCAAAGAAACAGAATAAATTGTCAGTTATTTACTGCACAACATATAAAACGGAAAAAAAATAACAACAATTAATCATATTTTCCTTAATGTTTCAGACACGTTACTACATACTTTACTCACAAGGAGTTGTAGCTTTATTAGACATGACTGAATTCATCATAGAAAATATCCAGGGATCACTGGGGTTATTGATTTTTGTCACGCTGTTACTGCTTTAATTCAAATAATAAATGTCTTGAAGGTTACATGGTTTTCATTATGGAGTTTTCAAGGATGGCCTTGAAGGAAAGGAAACAGACTAATAATGTATATATCCTTCCAGTATTTGGTCATGTGCAGACATCTATCTGGGAATTTTATTTTGAGTGAATTCTAAGCATTACAGGCATCAGCCCCATACTGTATCTTTGATCTAGCCTTAATAAAGATATTAATTTTATTTTTTCAATAATTTTTATCTTCGTAAACCATAGTATATCTTCTTTTAAAACATAAATTATGGGGAATCTGTAATGAGAAGTATTAAAAGAAATATGGTTCAATGTCAAAGGAAGCAATAAATTACTTGACTCCTAGTTCTTGCAGCACTTAAATATTTTTTTGTTACAAATAATCACTTTATGCATAATCATTGCCATATGATGCTAAATCACACAAAAATTTTCTGCAAGGTCATATTTTAATATTTGTTCAGTAGAGTTACTTTTATATTGTGTGAACATCAACACTGCAGTTTCCAGTATGGAAAAACATCAGAATGCTAGCCTTTATATGTGTGGATAGTTCTGGTATGTCGAAGTTCAAAATGAATTGTATTTAATGTTTCAATTAAATTGTGAATGAAGATACAGATTTTGCTTAGTGAATATAATCACTCCAGTAAACAATACCATTCCTTCTATTTATAGTATCATTAATGTTTCAGAATGTCTTTTAATACTTTGAATTGAAGGTTCAGAGGCTAAGAGAAAAATAATCCATTGTTACATGGTTTAAAGAGGAGTTGTTAAAGATTTTTTGTATTTGTTCTTGCTAACCAAAACACTCTGATTGTCCTCATAAGAGGACTGTCATTCTTTGTCTTACAAGTGACATATTTTAGGGATATGTCAAACTTATTCTAATGAATACTAATAAAGGTGAAACAGATGTGCCTGCTTATTTAGACTTTGCAAGTACAAAATGTGGAATGAGAAGTTGTAACACTGTCCCATCTTCTGTAGCACTGTGATGAATTGAAAAACTAATTAATATTCATAACTATAATTTATTCTGACTACTGCTTTAGCTCCTACCATAATATTGAATATAGTGTATTCAAATCAGTTTATCTAAACAACAACAATATTCAAAATGGTATCCTGTCTGTTTATACAGATTTTGTTATGCTTCAACTGCAGTATTGGTAATAGGAAAAACGCTTAAAACTGTAAATTGTCCCTGAGGCTAGAGAGATATTACATCTGAACCAGGGTATTGAAAAAATTAGGAAATTAAATTGTAGTCTTTTAAATTTTTCTATAAATTGCTAAGCATGGACTTTTTAATAAAAAATTATGTGATACATAAATAGTGGCAAGTGCAAATCTAGCAACCTCTGGGATATAAAATCACCTCAGTTATATGCACATAACACATATATATCATTTTCAGAAATCATCATTTCCATCAGAAGGTCAGTATTATAAAAAAAAGATACAAACTCATTTACTATTGTGTTTTGGTCTTCAAATCAAATTAGTGTAAATGTTTGTGTTTTGCATTTTTTTCATGCCAGGAGTGACCACAATTTATTAGGTTGGACACCCTTAAACTTAGATTAAGTTTTGACAGGATAACATAACATACATACATAACAATTCTACAATTTAGAGATTATTTGGGAATGAAAATAACAACACCCTGTAGCTCTCAAGGACCACTCTTCCTTCCTTCCATGGCATACTGCAAAACCAAAAACAAATCATACAATGATATTCCCACACTGACCAGACATAGGTCTAGACTAAATACATCTGATCAAAGATAAACATTTATTAAAATCTCAAATGTAGACTTTCTGGCGTAGCTTGTTCTTTTAAGCTCTGTTTAAAAGTACAGTAAACCTGTCTAAGGTAACCTACGGATTTTCTAAAGGATCTATTCCACCCCCTCGGGAGATTCCACAACGTCCCTTTCTCCAATGTGCCACATACTGGCTGAGCTTGTGTCCACCTCAGTTTTCAGTGAAGTCAACTGAGCAGAGCAACACATCCTCACCCAGACTGACGGTGAAAGGCCTGAAGGAGCGTGGGCTGGGCGATGTACAAGAGGGAGACAGAATGGGAAGGAAGATGATTGCTGGAGAGGAGCAGAGGCTCCTTTGAGGGAGCCAGTTCCACTAAGACCGGGGACATTGTCATGGCAACCAAAGCAACACAAACGTTGCATCCCTGTACAGGCTGGGAGAAGCTGCCATCAGGAGCTTCCAGAAACCCTAAAAATAGTCTGTTTGTTTATTTGTGTACTTGTTTGTTTTATTACATCAGAAAACCTGTCAAATAATGGGGAAAATAACGCCCTCTGAATTGCCTATTTAATGACAGAATCTTGTATTATAGTTCCATCAAGTTCCATCTTGATATTTTTGACAAAACTAATAATATCAAGCCCTTTATAAGTTCTAACACCTCCAACTAAAGAAACATCCAATCATACAATCACAATGAAGTATTCAGTATTCAGTATAGCATTATCGTGATCCCCCCATAAAATGCTCCCATTCCTTTTCCTGAAATGCATTTAGAATGGAAGCTGGAGCTAATTTAATGTGCTAATTTCAGGAGTGAAGAAACAGTACAATACAATAATATCATTAATAAAATCTGGGCTCGCACTCAGATTGTGAGGTTATACTGTAACTGAAAGATTGCATCCAAAAATAATCAAGCAATATTTCTAGATATGGACAGTGGGAGGCCATTTAGTGCATCCTGCTTCTTAATTGCTAGTAGCTAACTGTTCCCCAAATGTTGTTCAGCCACTTTTTGAAGGATCATAAGGTTTCAATACAACAATTGTGTTCCTCAGTAAAGTCTCCCAGAAATAAAGAACTGGTGAATGTAATATTCAAATAAAAATGTTAATAAAAATATTTATGGTAGTTAAAACATTTTATCTATGTTGCTTTTATTCATGTGAGAACATTTCAATGTCTGTGTGCTCTCATGGCACATACTATACAGTTGTCTGCAGTGGAATTAAGGGTTTCAGCAGAATTTTAAATGCAAACTCATCAAATTCTCCAACAATGCAACTCTATAGGAGCAAACAAGAATAGACAAACTTTCTGTGGCTTTCCACAGCTTTTACAAAAGCTGCCATTAATGCTTTGTCTCCCTTTCTCTCCACTTCTCTGAATCCTTTTGTTTTTGTTATATATACTGTTATATATACTGTATAGTGTACAGTATGCATTTGAATACACAGACTGGGGAGTTGGGTGTATTTCTCCACTTCATCATTTTCAACACCTTATTTCCCTCTATTGCTGGGAAAGGTTGGCACAATCACTAACTTTTATACCCTTATATTTTATCAGGTAGACAGCAAATCCTTTTGTCATTGCTGTTTTGGGGGACTTCATGTACTGTATGTCTATCATAATTTTAAAAATATCTGACTGTAAAGTCTACTTGTGTCACGATTATAGTCCCCCCTCCTTAAGGGTGCTCCAGCCCTTTCACTTTAGACTTCATTCTGTGCACCTGATCCCTTTTACCCAGCCCACCTTAAAAGCCAGGCGCTGACGCTCATCCTGGCTCTGCATCTGGTTTCCGCACCATGCGAGTCCGGGACCTGGAAGCACCTTGTCCCGGTAAGGTTTTACCTCTGTTCCTGTTCCTGTTCCTAGTCCGCCAGTTCCGACCCGGTTCATGGTTTTTAATTCCTTGTTTTGATGGATCTCCTGGCTTTGGACTTACTCTTGTGTTTTTGGATACCCTCTAAGGATTACTCTCTTGGATTGTTTGCCTCGGCCACACCTCCCCCGTGCACCAGCGCACTTTGGACACGCCCCCCTGTTTTCAGCCCCGTATTCCTGCATGACGTTTTCCCAGTGTTTCCCCACTTCTTTGGATTGTGTCGTCCGCATAGGGTCCGGAAAGAACTGTTCGTTACAACTTGAAACCTAATTTTAAAGACCATGCTTCTACTGCTGTTTCTGTGTGAGTTTGTTCTTCAAGTGATGCTTGTCTGTGATTATTCAGTGTTATTGACCTATTTTTCATACAAGCCTAACAGGGCACTTATGATTGTAGTGTTAAACATGCTTACATAGCCGACACCATGGGAAATTACACATTTAATGAATAATGAATATGATGATACAGTATGTTTCCCTTTTTTTTTTAGCAATAACTTTGGTTTTGTGTGTCTATATATGTCTGTATGTGAAATACCCATCCCAACTTATTTCCTTTAGGAATTTTTATAAAATCCTAGAGTACATGAACTGCACATAAAACAACATGCCTACCGCATAAAATATACTACTGTCTCCAACAGGATCCTACCACTGACTAACAAAAGGAAGTAGTATCCACTATTTCTTTTCTTATCAGCAACCAGGAGCTCCCCCAGGAGGCGAACCATCTCATCGTTAAACATCCTCAGGTATCCTAATTCTACCACCTTCCCAAAATCCACAAACCCGAAACCCCTGGACACCCTATTGTCTCAGCATGCAATTGTCCGACCACACTCATCTCTGCTTTTCTCAACAACCTTATGAGACCACTGATTGAAATACTTCCCTCATATATCAAGGATACTAAACATGCCCTCCTACTTTTCAATGATTTCTAATTTCAGGGTCCAGAATGCTACATTTTTAGCATGGATATCACATCTCTCTACTCCATCATTCCCCACAGTTATGGTCTTACAGCCCTTAAGCACATGCTAGACAAATGCACAGTGCTTGATCCACCCACCCACACTCTAGTGCGTCTTGCAGAATTGGTTCTCACACTCAATGCATTCTCATTTAATAACCTTTTTTATCAACAGGTTAGTGGAGTCGCCATGGGCACCAGGATGGGACCTAGCTATACCAATATTTTTGTCGGCTGGGTAGAAGAATGCTTCTTTGCCTCCTATACTGGCTTTGTCCCTGACCTCTACGAGCAATACATTGATAACTGCGTCGGTGCTGCTACATGCTCTAATGACCAGCTAGAGCACCTCCTGCATCAATTCACTAACTCTCACCCATCCCTCAAATATACAGTTAACATATCTTCCACCCCTCTTCCATTTCTAGACATAAATTTATCTATGAACCATTCACGACTCTCCACCTCGGTCTATTACAAACCCACAAATTCACACAGCTATCTCCTGTACAGCTCTTTTCACCCCACTCACACCAAAAACTCTCTCCCTTTTTCACAGTTCCTCAGGCTACGACGACTCTGCAGTGATGACATGGATTTCCAGAACCAAGCACTCAAAATGTATTCTTTTTTAATCAACAGAGGATACCCCACCCATGTTATCGACAGGACCCTCACATGAGCCAAAAGCAGCCCTTGGATCATCAACTCGACCAGGAACTCCCGGTCTCACAACTGCATTCCTGTGGTCCTTCTCTACCACTCTAACACATTTTCTACCCCCAGGACCATTTTTAACAACTATTCCATTTTACAGGGCGATCCCTCCATTGGTACCCTTTTTTCTGACCATTCAATCATCTCATACCGCCGACCATCCAATCTACATAAACTTCTGGTTCACAGCTCCCTTGACCGCACTCGGCAATCATCCCCACCAGGCACCTTCCCCTGCAACAGAACTCGCTGCATCACCTGCAAATACATATCTAACAACACGCCCATTCAATTCCCCTCAGGTCAATTCCGGATCACCCAGACAACATGCTGTACCTCCAGCAACCTCATTTACTGTATCTACTGCAAAAAATGCCCAGCTATCTACGTTGGTGATACTAGAAGGAGACTAGGAGCCCGCTTCAGAGAACATGAAGGCTGTGAAGATGTGAAGATGTGAAGGGCTGTGAAGATTTCTCCAAGCCCATAGTTACTCATTTCACCTCAGACGGCCATGATCACACTGATCTCTCTGTCCTTGTTCTAAAAGAAGGGTTTCTCAACTTCCATAGCAGAAAGACAACAGAAACTAAACTCCTGAAACTAGGTTTACACCATCCCCCTTCTCTCAATGACAGACTTATTTCTGTGTAATCTTCTCTATTCTCATGCAGGTTTTGACTTCACACATCTCTTCACCCCTCTCCACTTTGCACTTCCTGAGTGGCCTCTCTGCCTCTCCTGCCTCCTCCCCTCTCCCAGCTTTTGTTCTTCTGTGCTATTTAATCTTTGATGTCCGCCCTGTCTTTCTCACACCTGAATAAGGCTTCACAGATGAAACGTTGTATTTTCTCTCTTCTCTTTTCAGCATGGAATAAACCTATTACTTGCTCCTTTACAGACTACGGATGCTGACACAGCTACCCACCTGAACTACATAAAACAATATGTACTTTTATAAAACCATTCAGGATAAATACATGAGAGTCTGCCTGGATACAGATGGCAGCTCCTTACATGAGAATTATCAAGCTATAGCAAGTACAAAGAAGCGATACATAAAACAATTTAGTATAAAATCGGTTACACTTATCAGTCTCATTAACATGTTCAACATTCAGATGCTCACAAATAAATACTGCTAAATAAATGAATTAATATCAATATGTGTTAATATAGCAGTTGAAATCTCAAGAATAGTAATGGTGATTATTAAATTATACATCTACATGTATAACATCTATAATCATCTACAAACATGGATTCATAACTTCCTCCCAGAAGGATGAGCAATTGACAGGATCAGTCGTTGCACTGTGCAATTTGTGCTTTGCTGGCTCAATGCCACTCCAATCCTGCAGCAGCTCAAAGTTTGGGGAGAGTGTCGACAAAAGTCCAATCATATTGCTCCATTGATCAAGTGGGCTCACAGCGATAACTAGCTGGTCACAAGGTCCTTCTATAAATTAGACCTCGGGCAGAATTCTGTCTTTATGTATGGTCTTGCTCTCTATCTTGGCTCTTTGGTAGTAAGTCCCAAAGTGGCAGGCATATGGTTCTCAGCCAAGTTGGTTCAGTGGAGATTAGCAGCCTTAGAGGTGATGCACACTGCTTTTTAACTGAGAAAAATATGGTTGGTAATTGGTCAAGATTTCACCAGGTGGAGATTGTTCCCATACCCTGCAGATCCCTGAATAGTGGGACATCTTTTTGGATGATTGATCAAGCCATGTAATGTTTAAGATTATGTCCAGATGTCTATGGTTCTCTGCTAGACATCCAAGGTCCAGCAGTGACATCCATCTTAGAGAGTATTGATACTAGATACTAGTCCTGGGAAAGATTCTTATTCACAAGACAAACTCATCTGTCTTTCTTGCCCACACGCAAAGACCAGTGGCTGAGATCACAAAGAGGGGCTTCTTAGTCAAGTCAAACAAATATTATTAGAAATCTTTAATACACTTAATTCTAAGTGAAGTAATAGGACTTATCTGTACATGTCACAGTACAATAATTCTCCACAGAAGTGACCATTTAAGAAACAAAAAAAATGTTATTCCATTTGTGTTACAGGAAAAGGTTCAAGAAAATTCAGTTTATATTATTTGCATGGTGGAGACATTGCTTAGAGAACATTTCACTACAATGTTCACTACACATTCAAGACAAACTAAATTCCCTTTAGATACAAATGTGGCTATTTTCCTCTCACTGTGTGAGTCATTGTTTCTATATTGTCTGAGTGCATAAGTGAAACCCTCCTTACTGAAGTTATTTCTCATGATTTATTTGTCATGGGCTTGTATTTTGTTCAGTAACAGGTTTGATTCTCAAGCAAAGTGTTAGGTTATGATAAGGGGCTCCAGTGTGTGTTCAATCCATCACACACCTCCCAAGTTGGTTTTGCTGTTTGGATTCAAAGAGCTTGGAATGGCTATGTTGTTTGTGTCTGTGATCTGCAGCTGAAGTGGAAGGAAGAGCTGTCAAATGAAGGCAAGCTAAATGTGGCGTCTGTGCTATGCAGACACAGTTGAGGGCCTTGCATTTTTAGGTCATTGGTGCCCTCCAAATGCCAGACCAGGCCTGAGGTGTCTAGCTTGTCTTCACTGCTGCATTGAAGAAAACAGCTGGAACAAAGTGGTGGTGGCCTTGACCTGGTTGTCCATGCAAGCTTGTCCTCTCACAGGAAGGAACTCTGTCATTAAAGTCACAGCCCTGTCTCTCCACTGATGTACAGAACAGCACATTATAGTGTCCGGGTCAGGCAGGGAGTGACTGTGGCTCTCAAGCAGTTATCCAGTAACACCATTGAGCACAGAGTCAGTGGGATATATTTCAATTTCAGGAAAAGTTTTGACAAGGGTCCTTATGTCTTTTAGGCCCATTGTTGATCTATACCGATTATTTAGATTCTGCCATAGGTTAACAAATTAGTTAAATTTTTAGATTATGTGAAATACAACAGCAAACCAGCAAAAAGATAATTATTTAAAGACTTGCACCTAACCAAAGACCAAGCAGACACTTGGTAAGTTGCCCTTATGGTTAATAATGCACTAATAAGACACTATTTAGAATAGCTGTGCTGTGTTTTTGTCACCAAACAAAAAGAACATTGTATTCTAGAGTTCAAAGAAGGGCAGCAAGAATGGTACCAATCTATCCGGTCTTGAACAAAGGAGACGATTCAAATGTATAAAATTGTAAGGGGTGTACACAGGGGCAACACTGGTGCCTATTTTCTGTTTAATACTGGAATAAGGACGAGAGATTACAATTCAAAAACTAAACCAAAACCTTATTGGAAGCAATCTTAATAACCAATGAAGTAAAAAATTAAGGAGGAAAAAACACTTTATGAAAAAGTTAAAATGGAACAGAACCCAGTGCAGTATTTACGGTATTCTACAAATTATAATTAAGAAGTAAGATATTATCTATAGGCCACTGAAATTCTTCCAACAGTCGCTCAAGACAAGGGTAACGCCCATTGACTGGAAAAGTACTGCTTTTCCATAAAAAGGGTGACAACAATGACCCAAGTAATTATAGACCAGTAAGTATGGCTTCTATCAGTGTTAGGATATGGAACAATAATTAGAACAAAACCTAATATTAAAACATAGACAGTCAAGATGGATTTAAAAATTGAAAGTGTTGCTTCATGAACTTTAGTTCTTCCAAAAAATAAGAACATCAATGGACATTGTGGAGAGCAAAGTCCCGATTAGGGTTAACATTTAATAGATTCCACTGGGGAATAAGCTGCTGATCAGTCATATGACCATTCGCAGGAAGTAAATCGGTCAGGTGACTCTTTAAAAAACAGGAAAAGGAAGCTTCCAGGTTCAGTATGGTGGAGTTGATGCTAGTTGTTGGTGGGGACAGGAGGCAGAACCCCTATGTGCATCACTCACTAGAGGAGAAGGAAAGACCAGGGACCAACGAACTGTGAGTTTGGGACTTTTTGTGTATAGTCTTGGGGATAGAGATCTTGTTACGCCAATCTTACGGCTATGTCAAACCACATATAGAGCATGCAAGAAAGATGACTTCACAAATAAATTGCAGACACAAGGCATTGAAGGTAATCCATGTGTTTACCTTCAATGGTTAATAAATAGAAAACAGTTCAGATAGAGGTGGAATACTCTAGTTGGGATGTAAACAGTGGAGTACCACAAGGTTCCAAATTAGAATCTTTGCTTTCTGTGCTAAAATAGGACTAGTAAACACTATAGAAGCAGCAAATGAAATTCCTAAAGAGTCAAATTCAAGACTGATTACAAATGTGGGAAATATACGGACACCTGCAGAGTATCACATGCAGGTAACAAAAACAAACTATAAATATAATGTAGGCAATGCTGTGTTTGAAGAGTGACTCGATGTTTACATTGAAACATTTATATATTTGTGACAATGTGTGGAAGGAATGGGAAAAGCAGACAGAACATGTGTATTTGAAAGCATAGAATTTTAAATAAAAATACCGCATGTTGAAATTGTACAATGTCCTCATTTAGAATATTGTGCACAATTTTGTTCACCACTTTACAGAAAAGACATACAGTATCTGCTGTGGAATCAGTGAAGAGCAACCAAACATATCCTTTGATTTAAAGGAATCTCCCACACATTTCTAGACTAAGATAACTTGTTTGTACTCTTAAACAGGGAAGAAATGTACAAAGATTCAAGAATTCAAAATCTGAATATTTTTATATATCTATAGATATAGATATAGATATTTTTAGCCTTTAACTAAAAAAGAGAAAATTATGAGGGAACCTGATGCAAGTATTGTCTGATGTAAGTAAATCTTCAAAGGCATCAACGAAGGTAACCCAGCAAACATATTCAGAACCAATAGGGAAAAATGAAACCAGACAACACATGAGGAAATTTCAGGGAGATTATTTAAAACAAATAAAACAAAAGGCACCATTTTGCATAAGGATTTGTGGAGATCTGGATCAGCTCTGCCATTTTATTGAAGCCAAATGCTGATTTGTTTCAAGAAATGGATGGATGAGATCCCCAATCCAATTAACTACTAACAATCAAATGACCAAGATTGGCCAAATGGCCACTTATGCTCACTGAAGTGATATCACTCCAACTATTGCTCAGA
The DNA here is from genome assembly GCF_055471065.1 of Atractosteus spatula. Classification (NCBI taxonomy): domain Eukaryota; kingdom Metazoa; phylum Chordata; class Actinopteri; order Semionotiformes; family Lepisosteidae; genus Atractosteus; species Atractosteus spatula. Next base: position 60,477,424 of record NC_142707.1, read on the forward strand.
AGGCCTTTAATGAGCTTACTGTACAGATGAGGAGCACAAACATTCTTTAAGGATTCCTACCATTACTGGATTTACAGTTAATGAACCACAGATTGAGCCATGGATATAAAAGGATCCTTATGGTATTTTTAGCAAATTTTACATTAGCCCAGTGACAAAACTGTCAATTTGATAAGGATCTGTACTAAGATTCAGATAAGCAGTAAACTAGTTAATCAAGAATGCAAATAAGATCTCTCACACAAAATAAAAAAAATAATGGAGAAGTGGTTTGAAGGGACTCTAAATTAATGCTTTCAGTACTAACTTTAATGCCGCTTACTCGTACTTATACTCTTAAAAACCTAAAACTAGTACACCACAAAGTATAACACACAGTACGCTCATTTCCTGGGTGAACACAGTACGCTCGTTTCCTGAGGCTTGAAAGCAAAGGGATGTTCAAGAAAGCTAAATTGTTGGACCAGTATTGACTCATGTAACAAATCACTGCTGATCCACCAAATGAGGGTGGTACAGAGCTGCAAGTAGGAAAACAATTTAGGTTCTTTTTATTAAAAAAATCTCCCAGCTTTACCAAGGCAGGGACATAAAGATTCATTCTCCACAATTATACTATATGCACTGAAACAACATTTGGTTGTCATTGTTGGTTTTCAGTAGATAAGGCTGTGTGTTGTACAAAGACAAATTGACCAAGACTTGGCTATTATAATGCACTGTTTGCCATAACAGCTCATAATTTACTCCAGCCAATTAGTTCAACTACAGAAGTTGAGCTGCATCCAATCCCACTTTGATTGTTTCCAGAAATTCTAAATTGCTGCCTGCAAGCTTCACCCAGCCAGAATATCTCGGCTTTCAACCAGACCCACTGCAATTTGTCAAATGTTTCATCTTTTGAGACCACACGGTTATTCGGCATCCTGGTCATAATGACACTGCTGTGTGCTCCAAGAGGAGGAGCTTTGTCAGCCTAATGGAGCTGAGATACAATAACAATCCAATGATTCAAATGTGGTATTACTGTAGGTATTGATGTTTGATGTTTATTTCATGAGTAACAAGCCTGATTTATACCAGGAGAAAAAACATTGTTCTAGGGCCCAGGTTTCTCTTGAATGTTTTTTCTCTAGAAGAAAATTGCATTATCAATCGTCATTGCATTTAGCTACAGCAGTAAAAGAAATTTATTTTTTCCATTTTCTTTTTTGCACATGCAGTAAAGGTTATTTTTGCAAAACAAATACATGTAATATTAACAGCCTACAATATTGACACCTTCGCTGCTTGAAACCTAAATACAGCCTCTTATGTTTCTTTATTATATTCTGCTTAATAGGATGTCATCCCTTCATAGTAAGCAGATAGGAGAAACAACAAAACGGGCAGACAAAATTTTAGGATGTACTGTATTGTGAAAAGTGTAGAAGTTACATTGAGGAATACTATGTTACACTAATTCATGTTTTCAGTGCACTGGTAAGGATTAAGAATATTATTTAGAATACTGTGCACACGTATGGTCACTGCTTGGGATCCAGTCCTTTACTCTCAGACTACATTAATTGAATCCTTACAGTCAGTGTTTTGAAGTTAACTCAGTGGGTGCACTCACTATTAAAAGAGAAACATGAACCAGAAGACACAATTGGAAACCCACTGTCTTGCAACAGAATATTGTTAGCCTTTTTGGTTCTCTTCTTGACCTCTCAGGACAGAAGAGACAGATATGAATGGTGGGTCTTCTATACAGTTCATTACTATTTCTTAAAAAGATGATTCCCTAACAATGGCAGCCTACACATTTTCTTCCTTGACAGAAAGGGTCCTTTCTTGATGTTATTTATTTCAAATTATCCATAGTGAGAATCCATCATACCAGGGAGACTGGAGTTTGTCAATCTCTGGAGATCTACTATAGATCATACAAAAACTCTATTATATTGACCCACAGTCCTGGCTACCTACTTTAGACTGTTGTCTCAGAAGCATTTCTCTTCTGTACATTTGGGGGAGCTGTGTAAATGTGTGTGGTGGAGGGAGGACAGGGCCTCTTCCTGTTCTGTATTTCTTTGCTGTGTAATGTTACTGTGTTCAAAAGAAAAACACTCAATCCAAAAAGTAGCTGCCACATGCTTTAATCTTATTGAGAATCAGTATATTCCTTGGAGAATGAGATAGCTCGTGGTATTATTTGATTCAAATGAGATGCTAAAAGCATACAGCTAGTTTGCAAAATTACATGAAAATGAAGGAGTGTTGAATTGATCTACTTTGATGTGTATTTTATGATGGTCTTTGAAGTCAAATTTCATTCTTAATGTTTTTTGTGATAGATGGGGAATTGAATATCTGCACTTTTAGAGCAAGGGTAAAATACTTTCATTTCAAAAACTCCTGAAGGTTGTCAAACAGGAGATTGGTTGTGGGAGTATGGAACCAGCTAGCCAGCCATCTAGTTGAAACCGATATCCTGATTTCAAGAAAAGGCTAGATGAGAACCTTCTATCAATAAGCTACTAATTTCCAAATGGGTAAAATGGGTCAAATGGACAATCGTGTTTAAAACCATTCTTATCTTCATATGTGAAATTATTTCACCTTGGACCTAGGTTTAAATTCTTCTGCAAAGAATTGCACCTCCTGCTACATGGTTTCCAAAGTTACCATACTGCGGAACTGGTTTGGAAAGCTGGTCCAGAGAGAATAGCGACACCTACTGGTCCACCGACACCACTTTCAGCAGCAACCCAACCTGGTCTTCCTTGAGAGTGTCCCATCCCACTACGTCTGAGATCTGATGAGATCAGGATACACAGTGGTAATGTTGCTGCTGTACTGTATATAAGATGGCTAAATGTACCTGTAACTGAGATTTCATCATGGCCACTTAGTACTTTCTGGGATGAATAATTCTCTCAGAAAACTGCAAAACTGCCATAATCTTTTCCAGAATTCTTATGTTCTGGTGGTCTCAACTATAGCTACAGACAGATGTCTCTGGTTAGCACTAGGTGTTCACAGAAGGGGAGGATGACTGGGGTTTTAATACAATGATGTTTTGTTTCGCCCCTGAAGCTAAAGCATACTAACCACTCATTCTTTCTTTCGATCACATAATAAATTATTCTGTGTATTCTAATTGTCATTTCTTTAAATGTGCATGTAAAAGGTATAACTTTATACCTTTTACACTTTGTACCTGTCACGATTGTAGTCCCTCCCCCTTAAGGGTGCTCCGGCTCTTTCACTTCTGACCTGATTTTGTGCGCCTGCCCCTTGTTCTAGCCTCCTTCCAGCCCCCCTTAAAAGCCAGGCGCTGACGTTAATCCGGGATCTGCTCTGGTTTCCGCACCAGGTGAGTCCGGGACCTGGAAGCGCCTGGTCCCATTAAGGTTTTAGTTTCTGTTTCTTGTTCCTGTTCCCGTTCCCGTGCCGGTTCCTGTTTTTTAAATCTTGTTTGTCTTGGATGGACCGCCCGGTTTTGCACTTCTGCCTTTGTTTGGATTCCCCTTTGGACTTTCTCCTGGATTGTTTGCCTCGGCCACACCTCCCCCTTACACCAGTGCACAAAGGACACGCCCCCTGTTTTCATCCCGGTATCTTGCATGACTTCCCACCCCCCGTTTCTTCACTTTTCCCTGGATTGTGTCGTCCGCATAGGGTGCGGAAAGAACGCTTTTGTTACAGTACCTTTTTAATGAATGCAGATAAAATCCACAATTGTCATGCTACTAATTATTCAAATAATCAAGAGTTAGAAGAATAGTCATTATGGTTACATTAATACATTTTTTTTATTTTTGTTACAGTTGTTGAGAGATTGATTATTACAATATATATTTTTAATTATGGACAGCATCTTAAATAAACTTTTTTTTCCTTGAGTAACATTGCATTCTCAATAAAAATGTCAAAATCCTCACATTCAATGCTCTTCAGTAATTTAACTATTTATAGTCTGTATGCATTTATTCTATTCAAAATGAAGATAAATTAGTGAATGGTAATTTATCATTTTAAATCACATGATATATAATTGTACACATAACAGTATTTTTAAAAAATGTCTTTCAATTATTTCTTGATTTTGTAGTTTTCTATTATTGTATAGTTTACAGTAGCTCTGTAGATAATACATTCCACTAAACAAGTATAGAAAATGTTAGCTTCTAAATATGTACCATCTATACCATACATTGAATTGATTCATTTAATGTCTGATTTTTTATTAAATGAAATATATTTCCTGTTATAAGTTTCACACAGTGTCTTCCTTTTTTGTTCCATCATTTCATTTGGTTGTAATTGCGTCTAAGCCTCTTAAAATCAGATATTTAAAAAAGATCACACATTTACCACTTTTCCCACAATCCTTCAGCTCACTGTTGCTAAGAGACATGGCGGTGATAAAGAGTGACTTAGTCTTCAGGGGATCAGATTAATGAATATTTATTGAGTGGCAACAATTGCATTTTCCTAACTCTTCAGGAAAAAACGATTTTTTGATTATTATTAGGAGTAGCAGCAGCATCATCATGATCATCATTTTTTATAGTAAAGTCATGTTCACTAAAAATTCATCATTAGTGATTTCCTTTTTCATTCTTCAATGTACCATATTCCCTCCTCACACTAAAAACATGAAGAATACAAATAAAAAAATCTCACAGCTAAGAGATGTAAGACAAACAATAGGAAAATACTTTTGGGTTGCAGACAAAAACACATACTGTAGGCCTACTCCAAATATTCATAATCATGGACATATGCACCAATTTGTGGACCCAAATGATTCTCATATTTGGGACAAATGTTACAGTGCTTCATTTTAAAAAAAGCCTATTGTTATTCATCTTCAGATATCTACTGCACTCCTCAATGATAAAGGTTAATAACACAGCTTAAGTGATGAAACACAAAACAAAACATTAAATGAAAAAAAAAGAAGCAGGATAAAATGACAATCCACATTTTTAATTTGATATTAAGATACATTTCATAGTAAGCCATATTTATCCACATTTATTTTAATATATTCAAGATCTAGAAAAGAAAACTGCACACCATTCCTGAAAGACACAGGATAAATGTTAACTTATTGTATACAGTACATGAAGACAGGGACCATGGTTGAACTCATTGACAAAAATATATACAAACTGGATTATTAAAATCTTAAAAACATTAACATTATTCTCGTGCTACACATAACAAAAACTAAATATTACAACAAAAAATAAAGCCTTTGTGAGGATGTAACCTCATTTCAGAGTTAATTATCTGTTGCTCATTGGTCCAACACTGAACTGTTTATGTTGTTTATGCCTGCAACCCAATGTATCAGTAATACACTAAAAGACAAAATATAATTACATCCTCCTAAGGGAAATCGTGCAATAAATATACTAGTCCCCTTTGTCTCCAATTTAAATTAGGTAATGGTAATGATCTGATGTGTGGATAAAAACAAATTCAAATTTCCTTAATTTGGTGCATGGATGTCTCAGCCCTCTAAAAGTTATATACTGTATTAAGGATAAGTATCATTCGAAAGATGCTATGAATGGTCTCTATTTCACTGCTAGACAGCCAAACACAAAGCTCGCACCCACATAACCAGAGACCATCCTGAACCACAGACCACAGCAAGTTGTCACAGCCCTTGAGGCATCACTGGACAGCTTCCTCACAAGCACTTTAGACAAGTGTATCAGTGCGCAAGGATGTCAGACTCATTAGGAGGTACCAGTAACCCCTACATGTATTCATGACATCTGTTACTTCACAATCAATGTGACTGTGACATCGGTCTTTGTGGGGTGTGGTTGTTGCCTCTCCTCTCTTCTTATTTCACTGAGAAATGAAAACAATATATTTGCCATATTGGCTCTCTGTATGCAGAATTCCACAAAACATATGACATAAATGTATGAGTACAATACAGTACCTTCATATTCAGTTTTTGCTAAATGACCAGAATATAGACCTTTAAGACCAGGCACTTTGCTTTGAATTACAATTTGGTCTAGATTTTACCTCAGCTGTTGTAGTTTCTCCTATTTGCCTTTAATCACCAAAAGTGCACTTGACATGCATTTGAAATGCGGTTACTCTGTCTGCCTGTTGGGCTCACTCTCTGTCACAGGGTGAGAAGCTCAACTATCTGAGAGAAGCTCAATAAGAAGTACCATTCCTCAGGGATGAGCCAGTTCAGAGGGATAGAGCTCCTGGTGTTGACACCTTCCGGGAGGTTCCACATCCCACTGAGAGGACCCAGGACACACAGAAGGGACTACATCTCTCAGGTGGACTGGGAGTACTTAGGATTTTCCCAGGAGGGCTGAAGCCCATGGCAGAGGGACACGATATCTGGTCTTCCCTACTGAGACTTTCTGTGACCCCCACCAGGGCAAGAGGACTGCAAATGACTCGCCTCAGAGTCTATTAATTAATCCAGCTTTAGAATATAACTTCTACAGGAACCACATGATTAGCAGCTGTAAAGTGCATGTCTACTGTACATCTCACTCAGAAGGAAAAGATTTCTACAGGGCTGACAACAAACTGAAATAAACTGAGCTGTAATTTAAAAACATGTTCAAATCTACTCATGCGTTCTCCCAGCATCTGTCTGTGTGTTATGCAGGTGCTCAGCTTTTTTTCACTAAGCTCAAAGACATGCTGTCCAGGTTAGTTGTGGTCTCGAAATTCCCCCATACAGTATGTGTGTGAGTGAAGGCGTGTGTGTGTCCTCTGATGGACTGGTATTCCCCTGGTGTAGTCTCGCCCAGTGCCAGCCAGGTCAAACTCCGGCTCATTGTGACCCCCTAGTGACAAAGCGGTCATTGAGCTTGTCTGGTGTAAATCTAGTGACCCTCTCTCCAGTTTCAGATTCTGAATTGCTATGAAAACAGGCCAGGTGCTAGGAAGAGACCTCTGGACTCAACCTCCTGAAGTCCAAAATTGACTAATATAAAAAATGAATTTTGACCCCTTGCCCCAGAAAAGCTAATAATGCCACCCCATGCCACCCTCTCCCAAGCATGTAAGAGCTGCCCCAGAAACCAAACATGTCCTGCTGTTAGCATTCACTCCTGAAAAACAGCATCAATTTCACAGACTATAACACGTAACAGAGTGCCTGAGAATAAAACACATTCACACAAAACATATACAGCAAAACGTGTTTGGTTTGATAAGCACTTTCATGGAAGAATTAAATCGGTGATTCCAACAGTCATTTTCATGTTTGAAGAAATCTGGATCCAAAACCTCGAACAGAGTCTTCCAACTTCTCATTCCACTCTGGAATACTTTGGGGTACACTACAGAGTGTATGATATACAGTAGATGAGAATAAATATTGTAAGCAGCAATACAGGAAAAGCAGACAATCTCTTAGCTCCCACAATTGATCTACTGTAGTGGCCCATATTTACCTATGTAGACACACTCTTATTCCTCTATCAGTGTAAGAATACGGCTGGGATTAGCCTCTTTCCATTTATGGAAAACAATCATGCTGTATGATCCACTCAACATTTCAACTATAGCAAGTACATGAAGATTAAACAGGTTTGACTAATGTGGACAGGCAGTGTTTCACTGTCCGTGAAGTCTGATGCACTTCCTGTAGTTCAACAGAGCTTAATTTCATTTAATTTCGTTTCTATTTAAAATAAATTATTGTGAACACAATAATTTAATCACGACAGGGCAATAATGTCGGAAAAGTTATGATTGAATCTGTATCGTGAACCGCGTAATTTAGACCTGCAACCCTACTCGCACCCCCTTCGGTCCAACATTTTTTGTTTTTTAAACCTTGAAACTCAAGTGATCCACTCACACTGATTCCTCGGGAAAGGAGGAGCTATTTTTATATCCCCTGTGATTGCTCAGTGGGACACTGTCGCTTTAAATTTGTCAAGCAAAACTAAATCCATTCCGCTGGCGGTTCGCAAATCTGTGCAAAGAGAAACGCAGGGAGAGTACAGTATCGAAAACGCACAATCCAGTTTGCAGTCGGGTTGGGTAGCTTCTTGGAAGCGGATCCCACCCAGTAGAGCCGAGAGGCAACCGCGGAATCTGTACAACAGGTTGTGAGGGGAAAACATAACGTCTTATCTTCTCGCAGTGTTTCACTTTAAAGATGGACCAGAAAGACACAGAGATGAATGAGAAGGGACTGTCTTCCTCGACCAGTGGAGTTGTGGTCCAAGTCAGGGAGAAGAAGGGACCTCTCCGAGCTGCTATTCCTTATATGCCTTTTCCAGTTGCAGTGATCTGTTTGTTTCTCAACACTTTTGTACCCGGACTAGGTGAGTTGCTTGAAGTAGTCATTTATCGGCGTATAATGTGTTTTAATTTACTGTTTACCCACAAAGATCATCTTCTCTTTTCTGTATAATGTGGAGGAATCATTTCCAGTGTGAAACCAAAAAGTTTTCCTGCTGTGAAAAGAAATGTTTGATTTGGTCGATATAATATGATTACTACACGTGTTGCTACTACGAGTCCTAAGACTTTTATCATCCAACTTATCGAAGGTAAAGAAGTTGCATTTTCAGAGTATGCAAACTATTTTCATTGTTCTTTTACGTTGAAAAATGGATGTGATAACCAGTAGTTTCCGAGTGTGTTAAAGTGCCCTTGCATGTTTGACTAAAGGAACAAATATTTATGGGAAAATGTTTATTATTATTATTATTATTATTATTATTATTATTATATAATATACACTGTGAACGGGTTGAGGGGTGGCAATGCGCTTAGCTACAGTATGCTACCTCATGCCCGTTAGGTGCAGGGTTTTATTCTAGAGAGTTTGCATTTTCTCCCCGCTGTTATTTTGGAGTTTCTCTTTGTGTTCCGGATTCGGCCCACCTTTCTAAAACATGCTGGCCGGCAAAATTCGGTTAATGTATCTAAACCAGTCGGATGTGTATTATCCGTGATGGACTGGCGTCCCGTGCAGAGTGTACTGTCAGGGTGTAAATCTGTCTTGCACCTTACCTCTGCAGAGTCGGCTCCGGCTCGCCGCAACCCTACAGTATATGAAGCAGCACAGAAAACTGCGTTTGAAAACTCAAAAAATATGTACTGTACTGTATGTGTTACGGATGTTTACGACTGTATGGCAATTAAACGAATATTCATAATAACAGTAGCCACAGAAAACTAAAGACTGATATTTTTTTCGAACCCACAGTATATGAGTTTGATGTTTTACTTGGGACGTTTGTCTTTGGGTTTAGCTTTTCGTAGGGGGTAATTTAGTCATTTCCATAGAAAAGGGCTCATTTCGTTATTGTCAAGGCTTGAAAAACAAGATGCATCTGATTCTACTGAATTATCAACTAATATTGTTGCGTTTACTCAGGTTCACTAAGAAAGTACCTACTAAAGAAAGAAAGAGACAGGCATACCGATCTGAAAGAACTGGTCAGACGATCTTGTTCTGGGGTAGTCGATTCTAATTCCAACTTCTTCTGACTGCTGCAGGTTTTTGTACAACTTCGAACTTAATTGCATAATTCAGCTAATTATTTGAATAAGAACGCACATCTCATGTTTTAGACGTGTTAATTATTTGCTAATTTGCTAATTAAAAGTACCTCTAAATCCTGCAGGATGTCAGATTTCCAGAACCAGATTTGACTGCCTCTGGCTAGTTGCTTTTTCTGGGTATGTTTACAGTACTTCCCAAAACAATGTGAGCAGACAGCACTGTCTTTTCTTTTAGCTTAGGGATGCAACAAACACATAACATAAAAAGGACGTGTTTATGCAACCCTTTTAAGTTTGTTTCAAGGAGAATAATAGCAACAGGTTTAAAGGTTCAAACGGAGGGTTCTGTTTTATCTCTCAGCTAAGTCTAGTCCAGTGGCTTTAAGGGAGTTGCTGTTTTTATCATTTGCAATTTTTTTAAACATTCCACAGTGATAACAAATAATCTCTTTCACTCATACAGAATTAGATTGGGTCCTTTTACTGGACTTGGAATTTGATAAGTCAGGGTCTCATCTAATTGTCTTTCTGAGGTGTGCAAGTGATCGGGGTGTGTGAGCTCTATTAATGAGTTTTACTGTAGTTGGCACTTGTTCCAGCTGTACCATGATCTGCCATGATATCCTGTTTATCCTGTTGTATTTTCAAATGTGATGTAAAGATGCTTCAACTTACCTTTATTTGTTAAAATGTTAAAAGTCACAGTGTTTTGACTGCAAGCTCTTTGTCTGATTATAGCACTTGGGATCACTCTCACATTACTGTGCATTTCCACCACCAACCAATACAACTCTCTGCCTAGTGGCATTTCCCCTCTACTGTAATCGATGGTTCCGTACCTGCATGTGATTTACTGCTCAATGGGCACCGTTTTCACTGGTTTATTTCTGCACAGTCTTTGCACTTCCAACATGTGTCTGCTTCACAGTTTTTTTTGTCCTATTCTTAATTTTCTCTGTTTTGAAATGATTTTTTCTGTACGTTTTATGTACTGTTATATATTTTGTACGTCACCTTGTGTTTGCACCTAATCTTCAGTAAAGACTTTTTAAAGTTGTGATTAGGACCCTCTCTGTCTGCTTCTTTTGGCTTTGATCACTGTATACAGTATATCAAGTGTGCTGTTTACAGTCCAGTATTTAACAGAGCAAGAGATTCTGGACCATGGACCACGAACTGTCTATTCACCAAAGAATGGCAGGAAGAAATTGTATGCTGTTGTGAGGTTTTGGGTGAGTGAAAAGAAAAAGAAATACATTTGGACGATTACATTTTGGACCTAAGAAGAGAGGCTGTGCTGACTAATATGCTGTGGCATACAGTACGGCTGTCTGTTACCAGTTCCAAGAAGGGGGTGGATTAACTGGAGTGGAAGCACTGAAACATTCATCATCTCTAGCAAAAAGAATTAAGGTGCCAGAGTGAAGAACAGAAACAGCTTCAGTGAGACAGTGAGCAGCAACAGCAGAACAGCAGTGCTACAAACCTCTTGGACTAGCAATGCCAATCTCTGTCAGCTCACATGACGATTATGTCAGATCTCCAACTATTTGCTACTGTACATGATCTAAGTCAGGGGTTCCCAACCGGGGGTTCACGAGAATGTGATGGAAACGTCAATGTCAAATTCATTTCAATTTAAAATATATATATTTTTTAAAGTAAAATATATTTCATTAAAACAATCAAATGTAACGCTTTACCGTGACTTTATATGCAAAAACCAACAACAGAGTTAGCTGATAGAATTAGCCTAATTGTTGAATGTCATGTGATCGTACGTTGTTAGCACGTCTTAATCCTACGTGATCATGCGTATCAAAATGGACAGATTCATGGTTAGTAAAAGAAAATCACCAGGAGAAGGCCCAAGTCAGACAAAAGCACCAACGCTCAGTAAGTAGAGCAAGGAGAATTTGGATTCACCTGCACTGACAGTGACAAGGCTAAACCTCTGCCTAGATGCATGATTTGTTTGGAGCAGCTTTCAAACAAAAGTATGAAACCAGCTTTCTTGAAAAGACATTTGGAAACAAAACTTCCAAACCTGGCCACAAAACCAGCTGAATATTTAAAGGCAAAGTTAGCCAATTTAAAACAGCAGCAGGTCATTACCAGTGCAAATGGCCATTGTGTGAGCTTTAAATGTTTGTTTTGAGCTGTTAAATAGTCCTATTAATAAATAACAAGGTAATAATAACAATAAGAAAAACAACAGAAGTAATATTAATATTTTACAAAGTGAAAAGAAGCATGTTAAGAGGGTTGTTATTAACATTTTTTGAAAGGTTTGATTTAGTTTTTTCTACATTTATTGAAAGGTTTGATTTAGTTAAAATCTCAAGGGGGTACTTGAGGCAAATAATTTAGGTCTAAGGGGTTCAGCTGACAAAAAACATTATATTTGCACTGTAACCACATGAGGGAGCATATGAGTTCACATCAGAAGAATTTTGTTCTTACGTCTAAGAGTAATGCCATGTTTTCAGCCAACAGGCAGCCAATTAACATTTTATACTGTAGTTTTCATTTTGTGTCCACCCAGTGTGGAATTACCAGTTGTTTCTTTACATTGCGGCTAACAGCAGTGACTGTAACCACTTGAGGAGAATGAGGACCCGCACACCCGTTGAACTGTTCGTCTTTGGACATACAGACTGTACAGTAAGCTCCACAGTGTCTTACAGGAGAAACAATGCCAATTGCAGGAGCAGTGCTTCTGTCACTGAGGTCAGTACAAGTTGGCAGGCCCCTGAGACGTTCATGTTTCGTCGAGAGAGCTTGGGCTGACGAATCCCAGTTCCAGCCCCATTGCGGCTCTTCCAGTTATGTGCTGCCAGTTTGAGGAGTCCTGGTCAGTGACTTGAGCCGGACTGAAACGTAAAGACTCAGGGTAAACAATAAGCAGCATTTGTGATTGATAAAGCCAGTTTGCTTTAAAACTTGTTTTGACTGTTTCTTTCTGTATTAAAAAACCCACAATGCTGCAATGTTAACCAGTAATTATAAATTAATTATTTGTACAATCAGAGGAGATTAAAACATATAGTTTATTAAATGGGGATTTAATGGCCTTACAAGACTGTGTACACTGATGAGCTGTCTTCCTCAAAGTCTGCAGACCCATTCCAATATACCATACTCTTCTCACTGTGTAAATGAATGATCTTATCTATCTGTTCTGCGAAACTGTATTAACCGTAGTTAATTTTTCGGTATCCATTTCTGTATCACACACTAACACTAGATTTAAGCTCTTGTTGGTTGAAGTGTTTTATTGAAAAACCTTTGAACTGCTAGATATTAGCAATTTCCATTAGCAAACTTTTGTTTCTCTTTCATTTCTGACCAGTGTAGTCATCTGTGAGCAGTAGATCCAGTATATCAGTATCATATCAATATTCTGTACATAATACAATGTATAATAAGAAAAAAAAACTTCTTGAGTATTACTACATTTGAGTGTCGAAAAACATAACAATACACATTTGCCTGTAACAGAGCCAGCATAATGCTAATATGTTGTAAACTCTGTTTCTATTAAAAACAAATGTTTAGTAATATCCAACATTATCACTAGTTTAAGATAAAAAAAACAGAAAAACTGGTTAAAGATTGGTATAACACCACAGGCAAATTACTGCCTTACCATAGGTATGTATTTGATTGTACTGCAATCTAATACAATTAACAAAAATTAACAAAAATATTTGGTAATACTTAATGGCACAATTCAGACATTTTTTGTATATTAGGCTTCCTCAGTCAGATGTTCGTTTTGATATTGCGATCAATCCAGAGTTGAAAACATATAAATTATATAGAGTGCTATAAAAAAGCAATGATGAAAATGAATATCAAATTATTACCAGTAAGTGGACAAAAGACCCAAAAGGAAGGCGGTCTAAGAGAAATCCCCATCCAGTTAAAAATAAAATACATTTTCTTTTATTATTTTCTTGTTGCCCCTTTTCCCTTCTTTGTGAAATGCCTTCATATTTGTAGATGTCTGTGAAGGATGCAGGAATTGAACAGCTACAGTAAATGTAATGAAATGTCACACTGAAAAATTGATATCACTGTGATTGTCAAAGACAAATCAGACAAATTGAACTGCTTCAAAGTGATGCACTCTTAAGCATATTCAATGTAATGTAACAATGATATTAATGCAAGTTTTTTTAAGGTCAGGCTACTTTTAGTAAAACTATGCTTTTATGAATGAAAGTCTGATAACATACTGTGGTGACAACATGCTTTACAATTTTATTTTAGAGTTAACCTCCAACTTCAACACAAGATCTTTGTTTTGACAGGTTTTGTTATATTTTCTCTTTCTTCATTCACCCTTGACTTTAGTTTTTCCTTGCTGTTTCCAAATTACAAAGTGATGATTTTAACACCACAACCCACAGAGAGTTTCTAAACTTGTCTTTCTCTGAGTCAATGGTGCCACCATGACTTAAAAAGAATGAAGTATGCAAAAAAACAAGAGTTTCGAGGTAATCCGTTTTTGTAGATAGATTGAATGTAGATAAAAATGTAACACTTAAGTAAATCAATCTACATAATCTGGAGAAGCTCGAAATATTTTCAGTTATGCTACATGCTATATAAATGTGTTTTTATTCATACTGGACATAGTGTCATATGTAAGAGTATGGAAGTGAGCAAAGGGCATCGTGGTTGTATTTGCTTTATTCCTTGTGTACAATAAACAAATGCTTTAAAAATAAATTATCAGATTGAAAGTAAATAGTGACACAAACTGCCTACACATCTTATACCTTCAAATAAGGTTCAGCTAAATTTCAAGTGAAAAACTACTACAAGCAAAAAAAAAAAACACTGCTCCTGTAAAAAAATAAAGACTTTTTACATACTGTATCATCATTTTTCCTGGATTTGCTCCTTTCAGCCTTTGCAGTTACAGTACATACAGAAAACAAGAAAAAAGCTTTGACCTGGATCAACAAGCTTTGAATACCAGCCTGCATGTGTCTTGTACACTGTAAGAGACACGTTTCCATTATTAATTTGCAGAATGTTGCCGTGATGTGCCATTCCACTGGCATGAAGTCATTCATCACTCAGAGAGTGGAAGAAATGTAATTCCTTATTGGCCATTCAATCACTCCATGACCTGTCATTGAGAGAAATAAGAGACTAACAGGGTTCACGCCCATTAATACAGCAGGCTTTTTTGGAACAGTGCAATCAGACAACTAGCCGGTAGTGCCTTTTCTAATCACAGAATATATAATGTCTGAAGATGTCTTTTTATAAGCCTGGTATAAAAAGATGTCTTTTTACAAGCCAGTTATGTTTCTTTTTATTGCTGTTTTGCCTGATTCCCATTTTCTTGTGATCCCAATAATCTGCCCCTGTGTAATTTACAAACATTAATCTCAAGGGGTTTCTGTTGTCAAGTCTTATCGTGAAACTTTTGTTTCAAACGCTACACTTTTTTACTGTCATGCCAGCCAGATTAGCTCTTGGTCTCTTTATCAATTCATAAATATGGGTCTTCAGATTATAATAGAGGGGTTTCCCAAAACATGAGTTTCATCTGAGGGAAAGGAGAATCCATCAGCCACTCCTTAAGCAAGTAATAATTGTGATGAAATAGAAAGCTAATATAAAGGCCTGGTTTCATCAGTTTTTTGTTCTTCACAAATGTAAAATACACTGTTTGATTAATAAACTGCATGGCTTTAATATTTACACTTATATCTTTAACCAGGCCCTGAAAAAAACAGTGTTTTTGAAGTGTTTTACACATAACCGTACCTTTAATGAAGGAAATGTTCTGAGTAATCAACTGTAAAACGCCAAAATGTCTAACTGTGAGAATAATTAGGTTAATTTCAAAGTGATGAACTGAAAATATTTACTTTTGCTACTGTGTCAGTGTCACAAATCTCGAAGCTTCATCTCTTAAATAGAAAACAATCAGCCTTATCAGCTGCCTTCAGGAAAAGTGTATGTTTTTATGATTATTTCATTTAAAAACAAACAAAAAAATCAGTAAAATAGAGTGCACTGTTACTGGCAGTTTTATAGTCTTTCCCACAGCCTAGAATCTCTAAATCTTCATTAATTTCATTTTCCAGTTAGAGAAAGATCACATCCTTTCTTATTTTAAGTTCTGTACTGATTCTTGGCCAGACATAAACAAAAGTAAACATTCGCTGGGCCCAATGCTCTGCTCCACTGTGGCAAGGCATTTCCTGTGTCATTCATTAAAGTCTTCAGTTGAACCGATTTTGGACTCCAAAAATGTAGTGCAAGTGTCCTGTCTTTTCAGTAAGTGACTTTTTCTTAGAGGGCTGTCTTAGAATATTTACTTAAATAATATTCTTAACTAATATTATTAAATTAATATAAACCACGGTATTGGCACAGGAGTGACAAACAAAACCCCCCAGTAGTGCACTGTATTAATTAATTTATGTTTGCTTGTGGTTTTAGCACAAAACAGGTAGAGTAAGTAACGAGTTTGCCACAGAGACTTTACAGAATTATATTGCAACAGTTGACCTTGTGGGTGCAGGGAGGAGAGGAAAACAAAAGATAAAGCTTTGGAACTCCCAGGACTTGCAGTGTGTTTAAACCCCCACCCCCACCCCCCTACAGGCAATGTGTTTGTAGTACAGTACATACTTTGTAATTAGCCATGAACAATCTCTGCTATGTCAAGGGTAGAGCTCCTGATGTCCTGGATTTGTTGTCAGATGGCAGGATCTCTACCCTTGACGTAGTAGAGTCGTAGTAAAGTAGCCCAGGTTTCCTGGGTCTTACATCTTGAGTAGTGTTTTAGGTTCTGATGTCACGGGTCTTCAGGACATGTGTGCCTGGCGTCCAAACTCAGTACTGTGATCCAGGCAGTGGAAAAAGAAAAGCATATCCAAGACTGGACAGCATAGCAAAGGTTACAAACAAGAGGAGGCCATTGAGCTCATATACAGTAGCTTGTTTGGTACAGTAGTTAGTAGCTAATTGATCTAACTAAGCTCATCATCCAACCCTTATTTTTAAAAAAGGCTAGCAAGGATATTTACTTCAACAAAATGGCTTGATTTCTTGTGCCTTATTTTAATTTCCATATGAAATGTTTTTTCAAACTAACTTACTATAGAAAATAAACTGAAAACGTCTTTGGAAAGCATAGAGGGAATGAAGGAGGCAAACTGTATATGGTCTGATTTGATAAAGTACTCACAATCACAGTGGAAATATTTTATTCTGTAGCTTTTGAATCCTCATCATCGGAATCTGTGAAGCAAATTAATATAATCACATCTTCCTAAGGCTCTCATTTAAGACATCAACATAATGTGTCACCCATATAATCATCCCCCTCAAAATATGTGTTACAGCCACTTTTTATGACATGTTCTTTGTAGGCCATGAATTGAGTGGGGGTGATTTTCTAAGTGACACATTTGGTTAATCAGTGTCTCCTACATGCAGTGTTCAGATTCTCTACAAGGCTCTGTACAAGTACTGTAACTCATTATAATTAAGGAAGAATAACACAAAATGAAATTAGAAAGAAAATAACCAAGTAAGAAATGACTGGTGAGTCCCTACTGTATGTATGTACAGTATGCTTTCTTTTGTTCAAGAAATCTAGATCGATCTTAAAAAGGCGGTACAGCTTCTGTTTCTATAGTAAGTGTTTAACTTACTTGAAAATTCCCACTTTTCATATGCCATAAACCAGATAATGTGAAAGAGGGGGGTAGATGATTAAACCAGCTAAATGCTGGGCAAAACAGGACCTTATTTAAAAAATGTTCATAGAGCATATTTGTTCAAGAAAAAGCATGACAAACAGCGACACTGATTTGTATGAAATATTTTCATAAGGTACCTTCACCTGTTTAAATCGTCTGGTGAATGCTGGTTTAGTGTTTTGTTTTAGTGCTGTGGTATTGAGGTACCATCTATAAAGCCATCATAGGCAAAAACCAGCAGAAACATAGGAAATCAAAGATTTTAAAAGATGAACAGTATCTCAACATTTAATTGTTTCTTTAAATACTGACAACGTGTCTCAGTGCAAGAAATATAAAAAGTGCTGTCAATTAATACAGTTTATATTCAAGATTTTGTAAACCTTAATTACCATATAATTCTTTCCTACTGTATATTCAGGCTGCTCCTGGGAAAAAATCCTTGCTGTTTTTTTTTGGGTCACTTCTCAGGCTCTTGCTATAAACCTCTCGTAACTCCTTTAAGGAAAAAAAAATCAGCTAATTTTAACTTAGACAATAATACATTAATAATACAATTCCTGAGAGACCCTATAAACTTCTCTGGTTTATTGACTACAATGTGGCATCAGTACAACCTTCCTTATTTGTGATTTGTTAAAGTTTGCCACGTGGTGATAAATCACTTTGTATTTTATTTAGATTATTTACATACTGTATGTACTGTGTATTATTTAAGTATACAGACTGAACTGTACCAGAGCCACACATCAAATAAAAGGGCATCAGTCTTTCATTTATGTTTCTTGTGTAAATTATTTAGTTAAAATCAGTTGGTTTTATTCTGATATTCCCTCCACCCCAATTAATGAATACTACTGTACATTTTACTTTACTTTTTATGAATACATGGAGAAGGTATAGTGCAACTTTCTCTCCTTTTTGACAGAACTTATGACATGTTTCAATTATAAATATTTTAGTGTTTTTTAAATTAAAAAAATATTTAAGAGATAAAAGCATAACATTTCTCAATACTGGAAATGAACTTGTTCCATAGCAGCCTGTGAAAATACAACTGTAAAAGGGTAAGCAATTACACAATGAACAGATGTGGTAAAAGTTAAAATATTTAAATACAGACAAGAAATATAATGTAGGTAGTAAACAAAATCTGCCACATTTCATAAAGATGTGCTAGTATTGACATATAACTGAAATATTTCTGATCGAATATTAAGTTTGAGTGGCAAAAACAAAATGGATGCCACTTCATATTAAAAACTAACAATATGAAAATCTGTACTGAAGCACTTAATTTTAGGGGTATCTTTATTGGTAGCTGGATTAAATTAATTCTTAATAGTGCAGTGCTGGAAGTCGGAACCATTTCAGTGCCTCTTGGAAGAGAGCCGAATTGAAGAGCTGAATATCCTCAGTGCCACTTTCTGCTGTGACCTCTCACCTCATAATGAAACACATCACAGCTTCCCCAGACTCTCATTCTAGGCTTAGTCTCCATAACTGGGAGATAGCAGGTCACCGATAAACTTATTTTGCGTTTTGTCAATTGCTTTTTGGTTGCATGAAAAATAATATTTCTCCTACAAATAATTTTACAGAAATTTCACAAAATTACAGTGTTGCAACTGTGCTTTGAAAAAAAACTATTAGCTTTTTTTTCCTTCCATGACTAGGATTACAGTATGTGTACATGAATTTATTTTGTGAGCACTGGCTGTAGTTTGTAATGGAGTATTCATACAGTATATTTACATTACTTTAAGAATTACTCTTAAATGGTTGTGGACATTGACTGTAAATGTAAGTTAAATCTAGCAGTTGCTTTTATTTAAAATGTTGTTTCATGGTAAGAATTATTTCAAAGCACTACCAAACTTGTATCGATACTGAATAAGGCATAGAAAAATACATTGCAGAAAACACTGCCCTGTTTTAAATGTAAAATCACATATCTAGGTTTCAAAGTGCTTACAATCTGAAGCATTTGCACAGTTATAGTATAATAAACATGCAAGACTCCAAACAAGGCAGCTACAGTTTACTGTAATGTACAGTTCAGAAAATTCAGATTTGTTGCCTTGAGAATGTGATATACAGTAGCTTGTACGGTTCACATGCACAGCTCATGTTGTGCAAAATGCATTCAAGGTTGGTTAGTTTGTCAAAAAGAGTAGTGCAGCACCAGAAATTTCTTAAAGGTTTTTCCGTTAGCATAGGTGTGGCTCTAGTGATCCTATTGGTACATCTAGTGATCAAGTAAGAATATCTTGTTCTGTATCTGTATCTTGTTGTTACTGTAAATGATACTTTAAACATGTAGCAAAATATTTTTTTCCCCACAAGACAAGACAAAATTGGAACTTTTTGGTCTAAAAGCAAAGCATATGATACTAACCCAACATAGGTTCTCACTCACTTATCACCATCAATGCTGTATAGCTTGATGGTGGCTGCATTGTATTTTAAATCTGACTGATGTTAACATAGATGGAGTACTGACTACTGTTAGGAGAAAGCCTACTTCAGACCTAAAACTGGAACAAAAATTCACCTTACAGCAAGACAATGGTCCAAAGCACAAGGAAAGGCTGCACTGGTGTAATGAATCACTAATGAGAAGGTATGGATCCTGTGCAGCCGCAGGAGTAGCCGGTAGTCACGGCAACAAACAATCCGAATCGAGAGGCGAGATCGTGGTCAATGAGAGGAAGGAAGGTCGAAATCCAGGTCAGACACAGGTGGCAAATAATCCGAATCGAGAGGCGAGGTACGAAGTCAAAAGGCAAAAGGGGTAGTCCAAAATCCAGAGTGACACACGGTTAGGAATCGCCAGGTAGAGCTCTCAGGGAGTTAACTCAATACCGAGCAGCGGGAAGCGGGTTAGGATGGTTTAAATAGAGCTGCTCGCCGCACGGTAGAGCATGAGCTGATGGATTAACACGTGCGGCGGCGCTTGTTATTATTATTAACCAGCTGCTGGTACTGGTTAGCTCTCTTGCGAGATGATCTCCGCTGGCTGGTGGTCGTGACAACTGGAGTGGCCTAAGAAGAAGAAAGTGAATGTGCTTGAGTGGCCCAGTCAAATTCCTGACTTGAATCCTATTAAGAAGTCTCTGTGGAAGTGTTCAAAACTGTTGTCCATAAGTGATCCACCAACACTGTGAGAAAGCTTGTGCAAATCCAAGAAGAAGAATTAGCAAACATTATACCAAGCAGGTGTGCATAACTGGTAGAGACCTACCAAGAAAGACTTACCTTCCACCTAATATTGAGTTCATGGGCCTGAATACAAATTAAATTATATACTTATATACACATTATATTATATATACTAACTATGTTAGTTCAGTTTTTATTTCTCTTTAGTTTTTGCTGACATGTGCTGTAACTTATTTTACCCTTAGAGGTCTTCAGTTGAACTGTTCAGGTTTCAGATCAAATATTAAGTTTAATAAAATATATACTGTATGCATCATTTAGTAATTACACAATATGAGACACCATAGGAAAGGCCTAAATACTTTTGCAAGGCACTGTATGTTATAACTCCTGGTTATGTCTAAGATGTCTAAGACTTTTGCATAGCAGTGTACATATACAGTATTTATTAACCAATATTATCAACATATTCTTATTAAGGTGGATGGCATGGTGGGGACCTGGGTTCAATTTCCGGACCTGGAGTGCTCTCGGCATGGAGTTTGTATGTTCTCCTTGTGTTTTCAAGGATTTCCTCCTATAGTCCAAAGACATACAGTACTAGTACGTTAATTAGATCTGGGAAAATGAACACTGCTGTGAGTGTATGTGTGTCTGTATCTTTGTGTGTCCTGTGATGGAGTGGTATCCCATCCAGGGTATACCTTGTACATGTTGCTTCCCGAGAGCCCTCACTCTCCTGTGACCCTAAATTGGAGAAAGCTGTTAAAATGGATGGATTCATGGGTGTTATTTATATATACATTCCTGTTCAAATACTTTTTATATTACTTACTGCACAATTTTATTGATTTATTCATTCATTTTAATGCATGAACAGTAGTACACACATAGATTGACTAGTGTGAGTCGCATTTATGATTTATGGGTTGCATAATTCATCTTTGAATATTAAGCATTATGTTACCACCTTGGCTTCAGAGATTCATGAACGATTTGGTATAGTGAGGCCTTTTCTTCCACTTCTGTGTAATTGCAGCAGCATTCCTCACTTTCTAATTATGAATGAAAACATCCGTTGTGCCACGCAGACTTCGATCTTGTAATAGTAGTGTTGCCCGTTTGCAGCTTGATGATACCTCAAGCTAAACAGTACAGGGCCTCGTCAGTATTGGGATGGGAGGCCTCTTAGGAAAATTATGTTACTATTGAAGGTGGTGTTGGAGGAGCAGTACAGTAGGTGAAACTCTGCCATCTGGATCAGAATTTCCAAGCCAATGGTCCATTATGGTTATCAGGGATACTGTTATGTAGTAGTTGCTAACCTTTTGAAAACAATGTTAATTCAAGGTTCTCCCTTTTTGGTCATTAAAGATTCCAAGGCACTGTTCATAAGAGGACATCAACCCTGGAATCCAGGCTAAATCCCACTCTGGCCCTGAACAATCTCACCTACCCAAATGCTCAATTTCTCCATCTGATTTCCTGTGAAGTGGGGTTTCGGGAGCTTAATGGCTACTGTACAGTACATCATGCAACTGGGTGGATGAAATGGCTTCCGTCATACACTGTATATAAAGCTTGGGATTCTTTAGGATGAAAATCGCTATATAAAGACAATTAATTATTATTATGTCTAGGCTGAGGATTTAAGTCTCAGAAAATGAAGGTAACAGAGGATTTTTCTGACCCATAAGCCTGGGTTTGGCGTAGTTACAAAACCAGCAGTCAGGGGATTCATGGAAGTGTTTTAAAACTAATAGTCATGCTTCACAGACAAAATGCTAGATACAGAAAGAGTGAAAAAGTCCAGAAAACATCTGGGAGGACAATAAGCTTACCTTCTGTGCATATCCAATCAGCTGACAGGCAGTTCTGAAGAAAGCATCTGCTGCTGCCAGTACAGGAGACACAGTCCATCACTGAAGAGTCAGCATTGAAAAAAGAAAAGAATAAACAATTTCTGTAAGGAGAATGACAAATCACTTCAAGCTACACTATCATGGATGATTGCCATTCAGAGTGTTTCATATGCCACCAAATTGGTAAGAAGCTATCAAAGCCAGAGGGAGTCAGAGAAACCCAAATCACCTACATCTATTCAGAAGTTAGTGGTTGATTACAGTAATCAGATATGCATCTTAGCAGTGGGAAGGTTTGCTCAGAGAAAAGGAGAAGGATAGAAGAATTACTTTGATTTTACATTAGTATGTGTCACTGCATGAAAGAAGGCACATAATGTTAATGCATATGATGCTAACAAATGTACTGTAGGAAAATTTTAAGAATTTAGGCCTTTCTCGCATATACAGTATAGTAGAATGCATTCTAAATACTGCATTGTTTAAAAAACTGTCATGCCATAATTTCCTGCTGGATAAATGAGAAATAAGACTGATGAAACCTCCATTATGATGAAAGTGGGCAATTTGATACCTGCTGAACAGCAGCTTTGCACAACTTTGTTACTTGTTCTTTATGGCATGCTAGCTATTTGGCTGAAGCACCAGTGCCAGAGGAAGAAGTTAATTTATCGTCTGACACAGACAAAGAAGCTGGGATGATTACCATAAACACTAATGCACAATCACAACTAGAGCTCATGCATTCAGACATTCAGTCCCTCATGAAGAAAACATGGGAACAACAACAATGATATTTCTTCAGTTGTGTGATGACCGACATAGGAAAAGAAGCAACACTACTGTTTGAATTTAAGACATGATGGAATTCCCTACTTGGTATGTTGAAAATCTATGAACTGAGAAAAAAAATGTTCAAAAAGATTTTACTGACATGAAGTTGTAAATCTACTTCAGAGAAGAAGAGTTCAATGTAATTTCTAGCATTATATCAGCCCTTCAGCTGATTAGATTGCAATAGCGGCTGTCTTGACTTAGAGATCTAGGTTTTTGATTAGTAACTTTAATAATGGGAGTGAATCATCCATCCATTTTCTAACTACATTATCCAATATAGAGTCCCAGGTGAGCCAGAGCCTATCTCCATAAGCAACAGACACAAGGCAGGGTACACCCAGGATGGGACGCCAGTCCATTGCAGGGCCTGCACAGACACCAACATGTACACCCTCACTCCAGGGCCAGTTTTCACAGAAGCCAATTAATCTAACAGTATGTCTTTGGACTGTGGGAGGAAACTGGAGCGGATTGAATCATAAATGCCATAAATCATAAATACCAAAGATTTCTGGAGGTCTGTGATTTTATTTTCTATTTTGAAAAAGTGTGACAGGCTGAGGCATACCCCTACAAGGGAAATGTGACACACACGCTTTGCTTCAGGCATGTCACACAATTAGCAGCAGTGGTTTCAGTGCATGAGCTGAGCAGCCTAGTACAGTTGGAACAGTTTGCCTGTCAGAGGCTGTATGAAACTGGTGCATACTTAAACTACTTGTTTCTACATTGTGGACTTTTCTTCATTGCCCATCTACAGTATATACTCTATCTATGAGGGACTATACCATGAACATCCCTGGTTAAATGAATTTTTAATCCTGAAAAAAAAACATTTAACTTGCGACTTTTCTCAAGGGCTTGGGAATGCTGCCTTGAGAGCGTCTACATTTCCCCTCTCCATTTATGATTAGTGATGCCACTTACAGATTAGTTGTTTAATTTTCTGCAGGATTCCAAGTAGTGCACTCACAAAGATGACAGACAAAACTATCATGTCAAAAACTAAGGTTAATTACAAAACCAACTATATGACAAAATCGGATTACCCTCTGGACACCACATAAAAGAAAAATACACAATTCAGACAAGCTTAAATGGCTACTTAGCACTAATTGTGGCTAAACAGCAGGATGTGATTGAAGCAGTAACTACAGTATATCATTTCATCCCAGAAAAGTGTTGTAAAGTCTGAATGTTTTTTGAAGGGCATTTTTATGTCATGATATCTAGTTTAAAAAAGTCTAACAATCTATTTTCTAAGAAATATGTGGCAAAAATAAACCATTTTTATTGTCACTTGAACTGTTAATGACTCGAAAGTGTGAAAGAACAGAAAGTGTTCAAAAAGCTGTGAACCATGTTGAGTAAGCTAGAACGCTATCAACTGCTGACTTTTTTCAAGAAAAGACAATGTGGCTTTAGAAATGCCACCTATTGGTCATGCTTGTTTTTTTATGTGTGAGTTTGAATGAAAAAATAAAATAGGGTCTGAAATCTAAAAATTATACAAGAAATGTTAAACAAGGGACCATATGTCTAAGAGTATTTTATGAGTACCCATAACATCTTTTATGTGACGGACAGATGATTTAAACAAATATATAGATACAGTACAATATATATATTTAAAGACATACAGAATAAAACAAGTTGTCATGAAGCAGTTCTTTCCGGGCCCTATGCAGACGACGCGATCCTGAATTGTGAAGATACACTAGGGAGAAAGTCATGCAGGAAAGGGTCTGGATACAGGGGGGCGTGTCCGAGGTGAGCAGGTGTCCTGGGGAAGTGAGTCCGGGCGAACAAACAAAGCCAAAGTCCAAACGGGGAATCCAAACGAAAGAGTAGAGTCCAAGGCCAGGAGATCCATCCAGGGGTTAAAAGCATGAGCCAGGTCGGGACCGGCAGGGCAGGGAATCAGGAACAGAAGGTTAAACCATAACGGAGCCAGACGCAGCAGGACCCCGGGCTCTCACGAAGCAGAGTTCAATGAGGAACGCGAAGTGAAGTCTGCGTCTGGCTTTTAAGGGGGAGCGGGAATAGGGAACAGGTGCAGACAATGGGAGAAAACAAGGAAGGGCTGGAGCGCCCTTAAGAGGAGGGGTTAGCGATCGTGACACAAGTGAAGTAGTCTGAGGAGAGGTCAGAAGAGCATGACAACATGCTGTGAGAAAGGTGACAGATGAGAGGAGTCCATCTGACCCATCTTACTTGCCTTGCATGCAACTTATCCAAGTGGCTCATCCAGTCACTTCTTGGGCAATTCCAAGCAATCGGCTTCAACAGTGTGGCTGTATACAGCAGCTTTCCCAAAACCCTTGTATAAATGTCTCCTCTTCTTTTGTTGAAGCAGTGGTTTAATTCAAGAATTGGCTGGATGAGCTCTTTGGATCAATTAGATACTAAACACGCCAGCTGGGCATAATGGCCTCTTCTCATTTATAACCCTACTGATGTTCTTATGTTCTTAGTCTTAAATGCACTTCACTATAATTTCCATGTATGGCACTCTATAGTTATGTGCTATTTCTAAAATAATCTGTCCTACAGTGTTAATTCCATGTATTTTTGTGACAGCATTGGACTTAATTTTTATAAGGGGTTTCACATCTTTCAAAAGCTCAGTACCACCTGCCACCCTCCTTTCAGTTTCCACAGCTACAAACACAGCAAAACCGCCGTTGCATATTGATGTTGCACTATACTGTAGCTTTGCAGTAAGAAGGGCAATTTTTTACTGCCCATTTGTAGGATGGCTGCATAGAGGCTTAAGCCTTTTTTTGACAGTGTAAGCACAAAGCACATGCTCACTCAGGAATGTCAAAAGGCAATGCCCCCAGTGTGTTTGTTTCACACCCACAAGTGTGAAATAGGAAAAGGCATCCGTACCAAACTGTTATGTCCTGCTCCATAAATAACTAAAGATCGGATCATCTTTATTGAGGTGGAACTACATTTGAAACAGCATTTTGTGGTTATATCTGACTATATTATATTTACAGTAGGAGGTTGAAAGCAAGTTATTGAAAAAACGTAGTAAATTCTTATTAGTCACACTGATCACTGACAACAGATTTTGGTCTCCAGTAATTAAAACAATGTACTGTTAGATCAGGTGGAACTGTCCAACCCTAGTGGAGTAGTGCTTAGGGCTCTTTATCATTATTTAGGAATATTGTAGATACAAATATGCTGTTTTACCATTGAATAAAGTACTTCACTCAAGTCACTTCAGTTAAAGGTGTGCTAATACTGTAGGTACACTGTTGTCTGTTGTCTGTCTCATCAGATTTCAGGAGTTTAACAAGACTGGGTCTGGTCAGTACTGGGGCAGGAGACTAAGCAAAGTCAGGTTACTACTGCAAGTGGTATTTGTGGACCAGTAAGTGGCACTCTATCCACTGGAGCAGGATTTCCAAATCAAAACCCCAGTATGGTGACTGGGTACAGTGTAAGTGCCTACATATAGAGCAAATGTTGATGTCATCAAATGGGATTTTTCAAAAGAATAAAAGTGTTAATCCCAGTATTCTGATTAAATTACACTCTGGGCTGGTAAAGTCTGGCCTTCTTTTTATCACTTACCTACCTGATTAGCTTTTTAATTTAGGTTACACAATTTTAAATGTTTTTTTTTGTGCTTTCAATATATAAAGCTTTGATATTTCATTCGTTCAGAATAGCTGACTGGACAAGATTAAAAAAATAAATCAGAGTATATTGTCTCTAGTAATTAAAACAATGTATTGTTGTCAGATGGTATTGTCTATTCCTAGTGAAGTAGTGTTTAGGGGTCTGTAGCATTATTACAGGCATTTCAAGAAAAATACACATTAAATTAAATGCAGGACATTTAAGTTTTTCCGAATTTATATGAATAACCACTGCTTTTCTATGCTCATCTCCATCAATGACAATATTAGACTTACAACAACAGCTTTATAAAGAAAGATTTTCAGAATTGTATATTAACATAACATCAACAGTTATGCATTTTGCTATAATTTCATCTATGTTCTCTATATTCATGTGCTATTTCTAAAATCCAAAATGTATCCAACAGTGTTACAGTGTTTAAGATTTTCAAAAAATTGCAAAAGGTAGCAAAATTTAAAAAAAAAATTGAAACGTGCAGTGCGGTATGGTTGACATTGCTTGTCCCCATGTGCACCAATTATTTGAAGCTGAATAAATTGAGTGGATATATTTCTTAAATTGGTTTTGGGCTGAAAAGGTCAAAGACAGCTACCAGGCTTGCCAGGAGAATTGTTACTACTCTGTGTGTTTTGGAAAGAAGAAAAGCCTCCCTTTGGTGGGATGATAGACATCAGTGCATATTTTATATTTGTGGTCAGACCACAGGCAGCTCAGTATAATGACAAAATTAAACCAGTAAGGAGTTTTGCTATCAATATGAACTTAGATGCCTTGGGTCAGAGCTGTCAGTGTAGACTAGTCAGGATATCAAAATGAACACAAGAAAACAAAGTAATTTCTGGATAAATTCAGAATATTCCAAAACTAACCTATTTCTGTACCTTATTTTTTTAGAATTATGTTGAACTTATTTAATGTTTTTGTCATGATACAGTATATCCAGATCACTTTGATATTAACTAACTATTAAAATATGTGAAGTTCATATTTCATGCCTCATAATTAAAGAAAGTTGTTTTTTTTTAGCGTGACAAGTAACAGAAGTGTGTTTTGACTCATAAATTATCTCCAAAATGGATTGTATTCACAGACTGCTACTCTCTTTTCCAGTTCTCCAGTTTTTCTCTCTCTTGTTCCCTCTTTTTTGTGGAGTCTGTACCTTTGCATAGGAGCATCCAATTAGCTCAGAGGTGGGCTCATTTGAGGCCCTAGAGTCGCCAGTTGCTATAGATACCAGAACTGTGTAGGTGCTTATCAAAATGCCTGAGTAAAATTGACAGAACATTCATCCCGCTGGCGATTTAAAAACAATAGAGCTGAGTGAACCACCTGACAGCTTTTTGTTACCTCATG